>NW_025920197.1:37775-78201 GCF_902686445.1 Sciurus carolinensis | reverse complement strand
AAACAAAACAAGAATCCTAGAGAATGAGTTAGTTCTGTGTAACAGCCAGAAGTTTAAAATGGACACCTTTTTTTCTTTTTTTCTTATCTTCAGGTTACCACCCCTTCCTGCTGAGACTGCTGCAGCCTACATTCCAATACAGGCTTCAGAAGGCCAGGCAGGGGGGAGGGAGGATCACCCAGGACTTTTTAACCCTTTTTCTTCCTGGTTGAGAAATCAGGTTAGGTTTGAATGCAGAAAATCACAAAACATTATTTCTTACTACTTTTGAGGAATGGAGCTGCTGAGCTCTCTGCCTAGGGGATTGGAGTAAACAAATCTCTCAGGACAAGGAGAAGGACTGTAAAGTACCCTGCAATGAGTATCCCTAAGCCTAAGATCAAATTAACACAATGAAGAATTTAATAGAAGGCAAGAGTAAAGACCATATAGTACAATACACAAACAGACAGACACGTAGTGTGCTAAATCAAAAATTGGCTGGCTGGTACTTTGTCAACAAAAACAAACAATTTCCGATTGTGTCAAAGAGTTGCCCAGACGCAACCAATGCCCAAATGGGACAAAGAGGTTAACCAGATGCGACAAGTTGCCCAAATGCAGCACAGAAGCTGCCCAGATGCAGCACAAAAGCTACCCAGATGTGAGAGTCACCCAAATGCAACAGAGTTGCCCAGATGCAGCGCAAAAGCTTCCCAGATGTGACAGAGTCACCAGATGCGACAAGGTCACCCGACGCATCGAGGGGATGTTTCCCGAGACCCTGCTGGGGTCCTATAGCACATCCGCCAGGACTATGCCAGCCCAGAAGCAGAACCTGCAGGCAATCCAGACCAGAAAACACACGGCAATGCCTTACTCACTGGCCGAAGGTGTCACTTATGACTCTATGATCAGGTGTCTGGGTGGGCTTGGGGCATCCCAGACGAGCCCCATATGTTGTGCCCAAAGGCTCGAGACCCCACAAGGACCACGAACCTGGTCCTCTGCGTCCTTAACCAGTGACACTGAGAGGCCCCAAGCCCTCGTTAGCAGGGTTTTTATAATGAAAGGCAAGCAGTTTTACAGTGTTTCTTTTAATTGGTTAACATTTGAACAGCTAAACATTAGTCCTCCTCTGGTTGGGTCCAGCCAATCTATTTGATTCTCATTGGGTCCTGCCAGAACTGAACGGTCCTAGTGGAAGAAGGGAGGAGGGAAGGGGTGAACTATGCAGGAGATGATTCAGGGCTAAGCCCCGCTCCCGTCCTTGACGGATAAGGTCTCCAGGCAACTGCACATTCCTCGGACAAATATCTCTTAACAACCTTGGTAAGCACAGGGACCCAGCATTCCTGTTTGTCCTTGAGACAGTTAGCAGCACAGATACCACCCTGCTCTCAACAATTGCAAAACTCCTAAACTTCTTTGCTAATAGGAATTAAAAGATCTCAAAAAATAAAGCTTAATTATGTCATCAACAGGTTCAATACTACAGAAAATAGTCACTGCAGGACAATATTCTGCCCCAGGAATATCAAGAAGGGGCCTTACTTCAAGCTCCTGTCCTCAGCTTACCTATGAAGCAAGATTTAACCTGTTTGTCACAAAGGGGAATATAAATCCTGGATAGGCAGCCATAGGCAACTCAATAACCAATGACATATCTCAGTGAGGAACTTAGCAAAGTAGCTTCATTCTCAAAAGTAATGGAAACAAGGTCTCATTTTCTTTGACATCCAACCTGTCCTGATGAGATGGCTAAAATGCCCTAGGCGCAAGGTTTCTGTTAAAACCTGTTAGATCCTTCCAGATCTCAATCAAGGCTTACATTGAAATGTAAATGTAAATAAAAGAAGCTTAAAGGCTCAGTAGGAGACCGGTCTCAAACCCAAGGAATAAAAAGGTAAAAAGAGTCTTACCTAAATGCCAGCAAAAGTAAATTTTATGGTACATTACTAAAGTAATTAACGACCGTATCATTTTTCCAGGACTCTTGTTTTTATTATTCTTTATTTTTTGAGCTAATGATTTTTTTTGATCAGTTCTATTTTTTATTCAACTAGTTTTTGAACATCTGTTACATTGCAATGGAGATTCACCTATAAAGTTACAAGGCCTTTGATTTTGTGTTATTTGTATGTCATACTGTCTGATGTCATGTTTTGTCTGTATCAAAACTGAGAGCTCCTAAAATTAAAATTTAAAAATGGATCCAGATACTTTTAATTCATGTGATTTAAAAAGGTTCAATTCAAATTGGGTAAACTAAGAAAAGTAAAATGTCTTTGAAAATAACTTGCAAGTCTCTAGGTGGTCAAGCTAATAAAATATTGATGTTAATAAAATGTCTAATATCAATTGTTTCTAGGACTTTTCTTCAACAGGAAAGAGACAGCAAATACTGTTCAGGACACTTGTCTAATATCTTGGTTTTTGCAAAATAAGTGAATTAGAGTTAGCATGTATGGGATTACTCAAATGTGTTTGTAGAGACATCTGATTAATTTACAAAGATAATACTAATTTTTAAATAACATCAAGTACTCTTAACTCCTTAAATTCCATGGGGTAACATACTTAAACATTATTGGTGTTTTCATAGGTTGGTAAATAAAATGGTTTAAACTTGCTTTTTGTTATCACTAAACTAAAAACAAGGTTATTAAGAGTTATGTCCTAACAAGTGCAATTCTATATACAAAGAGTACCAAAAGTTTCAACTGTGTTTCAATTACAGTACTTTAAGCAACCAAATACTTAATCTTATTAAAATAGAGTAATTTATCTAAATTCAGAAATTTCATAAGAGTTGTTTCAGAATGTGAACAAAAAGTGTTCAACAAATAGGAAAGAGAAAATAAAAGGTTCTGGGTATGGAAATATATTTAGTAAAAGGGAAAAGGAAATGTTTCTGGGTAAGAAAGTGCTTGTGTGATGAAATACATGAGGGTCTGAGTAAGTGATAAGAAAGTCTGTGTGTAAACAAAGGGCAAGTTTCAACAAGTTTGTGGGTAACTAAGTTGGTTGTATGTATGTGAAAACTAAAGTTTTTCCGAAGGTGAAATACTAATATTTTCTGATATAAACCAAAGTTTAATCTATATGGTGAAATGACAAGGATTTCTTAGAAACACTCATTTACTCTTAAGTTTGTGTCTATTAAGTTTTATTCTTTAGAACAATTAGTCTTAAAAATTGGGGTTTATACAATTATGGTTAAACAACTGTTAGAGTATTGTACTATGTTACAGAGTCTACATTTTTCTTTTAAAACTAAATTTGGTAAGATAAAAGTGTCAAGGTAATTGTTAAATGGTCACTAGTTGTATATTAAATGTGTTCATATTTTCCAGGTGTACAAGTTTTTAAAGCAGGGAATTTATCAAGCTCTGCTATTCTCCATATTAAACTTGTCTGTAATGGTAATTTTAAACTTATAAAGAGTAAATGTAATTGGGGATTTATTTCTATCATTTAATGTTCTATTATAGGACCTGTTATCAATAGGGTGTATGTAAATTTGTTACTTTTTACACTGAGTTAAAGAATTTTAATGTAAATGTATTTCTAAACGTTTAAGTCTGATTTGTTTAAAGGTTAATTGTGAGACATAAAAGCATTTTGCCACTTCGTCACACAAGGAAAGTTAAAAGCTCTCTCAGCCTTTCTTTAACTCATGTTTAGATATAATGTTAAATTGTGTTAACTAATGTTCAGACAGACCCAGGAATCAATATATGTAAGCTTCTTAAAAATGATATTTAAGAAAGAAGTAAAGATCAACATCAAAATTAGAACACTTAAGATTTGTAAAGAACCATGCCTTACCTGAGATAAGGCTTTGCCTCCCACCTTACTGCATGTTAGAGTGACTCCAAAATAAGTCAGACTTCAGCTTATTTAAAGTTATAGTCCAAAAGATTGGTTCTTGTTGTAAAAGTACTGTGATCTCAAATAGGGGATATAATGTGCTTCTCAGTCAAAATTCAAAATATCTATTATCCAAGCTGAATATATTTTTACTCTTGCTAATTTCATTTTGTAAAACTGTTACCTGTTAATGTTTTGCTGAAGTAACTGCTTCAAGAACACACAACCTACTTAACTTTTGATAATAAGCCATCGCCCATAGAACACATAGTGGTAACTTCCAGTACTAATACAGACTCCAGCTAGATAAAAGGGTAAATAACTGTCAAGTTATGGATATTGAAGTTAAAGCCCAGTACTCTTAATTTATGACTGGTGAGACTGGCTTGCTGGATGATTAAGTTAAAACTTAGAGATTGGAATTAAATACAGAAGGCAAGATAGACCAGTATTTGGATCTTTTGCCTGCAGTCAGCCTAAACCCACAAACAAGAGAACTTCTCTAAGGAGCTTTACAACTCTGGGTCACACAAACTGCTGATCAAGGAGATTGTTGAGACTAGAGGATGAAAAATCACTCAGTGCATCTGCTGCAGAGGAGGGTCAAGAAAAAAAAGAGACATCCCTTAATGCTTCCAAAGGAAGCCACCTCATCAAGGAGACCCGGCATAACCAATGGCACTGGTGGAGCTAAGAAGCTGCTCTTAAGCTCTCTACGAGTGGCCCCTGTGGGAACTCAGCTGACTCTTTAACAAGACAGGAACCAGGTCAATTTGACCAGCTTGATCTTAAACACCCAGAAAAACTGTTAAAACCAAAATATAGCCATTCTTGGGCATTTAAAAGAAATAATAGCTAAATGTAACTTAAAATGTACACTTGTATTAGCCCACTAGAATAAAGACTGGAAGCTACAAATGAAAGAAAGATTCTTAGGCAAATGTGCCTGATAACTATCAAGAGAAACTGCCAGAGTCAGAAGTTTTTAGTCAGTTTAAGACCTTCCTAAGCTACACAGGTAGACTTAATCTATGTTTGCTCATATGATAATCTAGCCCTAAGTAACAGAAGTATAGAGATCTCTACTAAACACAGGTTATACCAATAAAGGGATATTTTACAAAAATCAGATGACATTAAGTAGCTTAACTATATTTTCTGGGGATATCTATGACATTAAGTGTTAAATGTTGTGTTTACATTCCTGATAACCTGGACAATGTTAAAGTCCCCAAATAAAGGCCTTGTCCTCTCCAGCCTTTGTTAGGCCTAGTTATAGGAACAATTTCTCAGTTCTTCCACCTCCTGGTGAGAGATTGACTTGTCATTTTCATGATACTCAGTGGCATGTTTCAGATGCCTGCAACATTTACTTTGTACTAATCTCATTTCAGTACTCATGTCTTTTTGTTTTTCTATCATAGAAGCACCCACCCCCAGATGACTTTACAACCTCCTCTTCCCCAAACAGACTTCTACCTTGGACCCCTCGATTGACCCAATTTTTAGAAAAGGAACTCCAAACTGCTTGCTCCTCACTGCCCCCTTTCAGCTTCGAAGAAGCCAGAACAATTGGCACCCCCTTTCTTTTTCTTACAGCAGTTAGGAGTTCCTAAAGCTAAAGGGGGGAATGAAGCCAGAATTAAGAACTGGTAGTTAGTGTAGAAATAGGAAATCAGGTCAATTCGAGGAAATGAAGCCATGAAGTCATCTGCCTCTGGAAGTTGGAGACTGCCCCTGGAAGAATGGAATGTCAAGGATCTCCAGAGCCCATTGATTACCAAATTTACCTGCCTTTATCAAGAACTGCAAGCAAGGAGCTGCTAATTAATGCTCCCTGGACCCTTATCTGCCTGAATCACCCTGGCCCTTCCCCTACTCATGTTTTCTCACTGAATGTAAAACCAGACCTAGTCATGTAGGCAGGAAGGAGAGACAAGGGGGAGAGAACTGGAGAACAAAAGAGACTTTAACCTATAAAAGATGTAGGGTGTGCTCACTTCTGGGGACTTTAGAACATCAGCCATGTCCCCCTTCTTCCTGCCGGGAGAAGTCTGTATTATTATCTTTAAATAAAACCTGCTTAATATGCTTGCCTTGGCATGCTTCTCTAGTGTTCAATCTTCAACATTAGAAGGAGCAGAACTCGTCACCGGTAAACGGCGGTATCAGTTGGTCATATATACTCTGCAGCTATTTCTGTAGATCAGGACACAGAGATTCTGTAGAGATAAAATGATCCCTGGCTCACAGTAGTAAGCAAAGCAGTCAGGCTGGAGGCTGGGACACTCTCACTCCTAATCCTGAGTGATGTCAGTTTAATATGTGGCCTTCTATCACATCCCCTTTCTCTTCTTAAACATTAGGTAAATGCTGCCTTTTCATCCTGAATCTATTCTTAATCAGAGAGAAATGACATTGTTGAACTGCTTTGATTTTCATGCTGTGTATTTTTCATCTGTTTTCTCACTCAGGCATCCTGATCTTGTCATACCCTACATTTGACATGGAAAAGAGAAGAGCTGGTCAAAATATCACTTGATGAATGGAGCATCCTGAGATTCAGGAAACTGGACCCTGGGAGCTGCTCAGTTAAATCAGGGCCTCTGGCCACTTTATATGGACTGTTTAAGGATAAGCCACTTTGCCAACCTGTGCCCCTCAGCCAGGAGTTCATGGAGGTCTGGCCCCTGGTGGGTGTCAGTATGTTCCTGAGTAAGAAGCTGCTTCAGATATTAGTTGAGTATAAATGACACAGCTCTCCACTGTTGTAATTTCTTCCTTAACTGGGACAGCTTCAGGATCTGATCTTGAATATGATATTGGAATTTTCTGAAGTAGAATACAGATAAATTTAAGTCTATGGAGTTTTACAATAGATCATCTGAAGTTTGACAGGGATTTTGGTGAGAACATACCCAAGGAACTCTCAAAGCAGAATTCTCTTAGCCTATAATAAAAGCAAAAAATTAAAAATAAAAATCAAAACAAAAAAAAAAAGGGTGTGGGCAAACAAAGACCTCCCCTGTATAAGAAAATGCTCTGTAAGATCCCTAGACATTCTCTAAAGTTAGGTATCTTCTGAATCTTCTACATAAAGTGGTCCCTTCATTTTCTCATTTGGCCAAGTACAATTCCATGTGGTAGTACACATAGTGCATTGTTCCAGGATGGAATGTAAACCATACACAAAATGTGTCCTGATTCACACAGCTGAGGTTAATGGGAAAAATGAAGAAAGAGGAGATTGACAGACTCAAGAAGTCAGCAACACTCAGGAAGTGATTGGGACTAAGAGTAAATGAGGCAGTACTTGCACAATATTATGACTACACCGAAGGTCACACAACTAGGTTGCTCACATAAAAACTTGCTTAATTTTATACTTGGTAATTATATTAGCTCAGTGTATTTTGGAAAAGTGCAAATGAAGCTTTCCATAACAATTTTAGACCATCATACACAACATGATTTGTTGATCTGTAGTTTTATAATCATTTGGGAGGCATGTGCCTGTCATGGGACTTCATGCCCTCTCTTTCTCAAATGAGCTGTTAGTTCCCCAAGCTGAACTGCCAGAATTGATTCACAAAACTTCCTACTGCCTGAACTGCACAGAGCCCCCTTTCCTGAGCTTTTTGACTAGCATCAGCCTTTCTGCTAGCTCCCCAACCTTGCACTGAAACTTTTCCTCCAGCACATGATCATTGATATATTTGTCCTTTTCACATTCTGAAAAGAGACAAATGTTCCTTCCTCAGTGGACAGTTGGACATACTGTTGTAGCCACTGCCTTCAGAGGAGGAGGCAGGCCCACCCCAGTGACAACAGGAACTTCAAGTCCCAGGCTATATGCAGGGACCTCCACTTTTTGAAATCTCCCCAAATACATGGTATTTGATTATCCTCAATATATAGATGAGGAAAGAGAAGCTCAAAAACACAGGAAGTATCATAGTAGGGTAATTCAATGTATTTGGTAATCAGACTCACATCTGACTCTGAATTCTCAACTACTATAATTACCAAAGTTCCTTGAGTCTCATACTAAGCTGGACATGAAGCACAGGCTCTGTGTACATTCAGGAAGGCCCCTAGGACTACAGGACTGAAGTTTCAATTGTGCTCACAACTTTAAAAAGCAAGCATGTCCAACATACAAATTTTATCTTAAAACACTTGTGTAAAGTATAAGGCTTAAGACTGTAAATGTCTGAAAGAAATATGCCTAACACTAATAAAGTTTGTATTAAATGGGAAGTAATAGAAGTATAAACTATCAGTGTTTACTCTATGCCAGGCACTGATATAAGAACAATAGGAGAATTAATACGTACATGACAACTCATAAATGTAGGTACTATGATATACCACATAAACAGAGTAGGAAATTGAAGAAAACAAGAAACCTGAATTAGAGCCCAGGAGACTGGCTGGTGCCATACTCTATACACAGTTAATAGTGTCTTGAGGGATATATTTCTTCATATTTTTCCTACAATTATACTATAATTCTAAGAAAAAAATTTCTAAAATATAGTCTGCCTTTTCCCAAAATTGATGTATTGAATTCCTTAACAACTTTCTGTACATTTTTTTTTATTCCTTCCATATGAAAAAAAAATGCCAATAAATTTTTGGGAAAAAAAATGTAGGTAAATGAGGCAAATTCGAGCCAGGTTATTTCTTACCATAGTGATTAGCACAGGTCCTTTTCTCATGATTCCTTTAGTCCCAACAGCCCACCTTACTGATAAGCCACTGGGCTCCCATTGCCACGCTGACAGTTGGAGGGAAGGACCTCCAACCTTCTGAACAGCTTGGGTTTTACTGGGGCTGACGGTCTTCTCCACCTAGATTCAATCTCACCTTGACCTCAGAGCACATATTTCAGACCATACAGCAGCTTCTAGAATGGTTGGCTATCTAGGAACCCTGAAGGTTCAACAGCACAGACATACCTATAGGGTGCTAAAGATTCTCTGATGTCCCAGGACATTTTTTCTTTTGGTACCACGGATTGAACTCAGGGTCTCTCAACCACTGAGTCACATCCCCAGCTAGAGCCATATCCCCAACCCTACTTTGTATTTTATTTAGAGACAGGAACTCACTGAATTGCTTAGTTTTTATCTTTTCTGAGGATGGTTTTCAACTTGCTATCCTCCTGCCTCAGTCTCCTGAGCCACAGGGACTCCATCACACCTGGAGAAACCTTATATTGCACTGCAGGGAGAGGACTCTCTCACATTCATAAGAAGAGGCTGTGCCCCTGAAATGGGGATTTCTCACCAGCAAAGTTCCTGGTCTTGAATTTGTCACTTCTGGATACCAATGTTTTATTTAGTGCAAGATTGTGCTTGAGCTCCTTTAAAGAAGGTACTGCACACTGTCACACTGGTTCCCAGCATAACCAGAAAGTGCTGTCCACTTATACTCAACAGAAGCTTGAACTAAGTGGAAAATCATTAGTCCCAGACTCTTAGACCAACACACTTGTTATATGTCTGTAGGATCTGTTATGATACAGAGGATCCTAGTAAAAAAAGTGTGAGCTATTCTTGATAAGAACAGGAAATTTATGCCTCCAATAGCAGTCAGTAGCTGGGACATTAACCATATTCCCGCTCTACACCTATGAGTAAACTAGATGATGCTATAGCCCTTGTGCCTCATTTTTTCATTATCAGTTAATTGAAGGTTAAATACCAATCCCTAATTTCTACAAATATGTTAAGGATGGAATTACATGAAAGCAGAGGAAAATCAAGTTGGAGAACATCTTGTTTCTCAGAGGAAACAGTTGATCATTCATCATTTGCTGACTGTGACCCCATCTACAATTTACAGTATTTCAACTTGTTGACCAGAGACAGTAGGTTGCAGATTTAGATATAAGAAATTTTTTATTGAGGTCTCAAAACTGCTGTTTGTTTCTCTTTCAGTTGATACTACAATTCCTGTTGATTTCTAGGAGATTCATTTCTGTCTATAGATCACTTGAAGGGCTGACAGATACTGCCAAGATGATATTTGAGACAGAACAGGCACAGTCTGGGACTACAGTGAAGAAACCCAAACAAGTCATTGGTTAAAGACAAATGAAATCAAATAAGTTTTACAAGGTCTAAGGAACTACAATAGCCTAATCATTAAATTACTTTTGAGAAAAGGTTGATCAATACCCTGTAACTTAACCAATATTGAACAAAACAAGGCTCCAGATGCCAAAGCTCAGACCTGAAGTCTCTGCCTATAGCTCAGACACAGACTCAGGAGTGAGGAAGTAGGGCCAGTGCACCAAGTAACAGTCTAACAGATGGTTGGAGATGTCATGGAATGTGGGGAGCCCCTGACATTCAGTTGCCTTATCCAGGCTGACCCACAGGGCACCTTGTCTCTTCAGAAGGTCATCACAGATATGGACCCCCAACTCATCTGCCAGTCTCAACAGTTATATAACCTTATACCAATGCAGCCAACCTCTCTTTCCCCAAGCAACTAAGCATACTTCATGTTTCTCCTTTTTGCATAAGCAGAAATAGTTGCCCAACATATTATATTTTCCACAGCACTACACAGAAGTCAGCTCACCATTTCTTTATCATTA
The DNA here is from genome assembly GCF_902686445.1 of Sciurus carolinensis. Taxonomy (NCBI): domain Eukaryota; kingdom Metazoa; phylum Chordata; class Mammalia; order Rodentia; family Sciuridae; genus Sciurus; species Sciurus carolinensis. The sequence goes on along the minus strand of NW_025920197.1, from coordinate 67,739 downwards.
AAATGAATCTTAAGACTTTTCCTCAAGTGAAAAATATAAATTTAACCAAGTAAAACTCTCATTATGTTCTTCTCTGATCCACTCATTATTTCTAAGTCCCTTAAAATATATAGAAGAACTGAGTTCAGTGATGAATTCCTGGAACCCCAGCTGCTCAGGAAGCTGAGAAAAGAGGATCACAAATTCAAGGCCAGCCTCAGCAACTTAGTGAGACCCGCAGTAACTTCATGAGACACTGTCTCAAAATAAAATACATAAAGGATTGGGGATGGTAAATTGCCCCTGGGTTAAACTTCTAGTACCAAACCTCCCACTCCACACCAAAAAATACAACAGTGCTATATAACTCAATTTAATTATGAGTGTTTTGGGTTTTTTCTTTTATCAATATTATTCTTGTTATCTTCCATTTTTATATTGACACCTTTTCTCTTACAGGGCATTTGTTGGTGTGTTACTAAACCTAAATAAAGTTTGACATCACTGCCTCTTATCCTCCTCCTTTATGTTTCCTTGTTTTTTTTTTTCCTACTGTCATTAAACACTACATTTCATATGTGTTATGTATGGACTTTCTTCTAGTCACACAAGAGCTGTTTCTAAGGTCCATGTGATTAAAACTTTCTTATATATACCCTTGAAAACATGTAAAGTTCACCCATTTTGAGACTTGTAAATATGATCCTATTTGTTTTCAGTTTACTCACATATTGAACAATATAGGACCCATCCAAAATATAGATGGATATCAATCATTATGAGTTGTGGCCTTTCTCACCTCATGTCAGCTTCCAATTACTCTATTTAATGATAGTGGTGCTGATGTTTATCTAAGCCTTTAATGGAATTCCTGACTTCCATTAAAAAAGTTATTATTGGTCCAGGATGATTTTGATAGGGAATGGTTGTAGATCATATACTATACATTTATCATATACTTTATATTTAGTGTCCATTAGGTCCAGTTTTCCTACACTCCTTTTTCTAAGAAATAGTGTTACTCTAAGCCAGCTCACTTACTGTTTCAGTACCCTCAAGTCCTTTTCTCCACTACCATCTGGTCATTGTACAAACCCTCCCTCCTCCTATGTCTCCTAACCTGAGATGCCTTTCCTTTCTTGGCCTTAGAATCACAGACATTCTTCCAGCTTGTTTATGTGCATAATGGGCCTCAGGTATCCATAAGGAAGTTTTGCTATTTGGTATAGGGTCATCGATTGGGTCACTTGAGTAATATATTTTCTCCAGATGTCTCTAGGTACTGCCAAGTGCAGTAAATGTTCTCTTGCTATAAAAAAATTAACCACACTCATGCATTGAATTTCTCTGAATTTATGTTTTGAACAGTATCTTGACTTTGCCCATCCACATGTTATTGGATTGTCCAGTCCATCGCTATGCACCTTCTTTTGATTTTGATACTAATTAAATATGATCTATGAGTGGAAAATGTGGAGGAAATCTATGATAAGTATTTTTCAACCCTCATCTGTGGGACATTCATTGGAAGAGATTTTTCATATTCCTTTTGTTCTAAATCCTTTGGAGATAGAGTCAAGTGCTGACTCTGTCCTACATTGTTATCTCCCTTCACCAGGTAGGGTCTATTGGTATCTAATATTGATATTCTCACTTACTGAGAACCCTGGCTGCATTTTAAGCTTCTTTGAGGAAGGACTGGTATACCCTTCCTCTGCATCGCCCAGGGTAACTAGCACAGTGCTTTCTCCACAGGGACTCAGCAAATGCATTCATTGAATTTAACTTAGAATGCAATGTCTCTATAAGTGATGACTTTACATTTTATACACATGGATAGGGTAAATAAAGGAGTAAACCAGGGATGCTTATTCTTTACCTAGAACAAGAGTCATCAATTATTATCCACTTGAATATCAGAAAGCCAGGATTTTAGTCCATTTCTCCATCCCTTTTTGCTACAAACCTGGAGTACTTCAATCCCTTCTCCCCATTTGAAAAGAAGGTTGAGAAAAGACAAACAAGTTACACATCTAGGAATATGGTCAATATTAGTTTGCATTGATGTGTGGAGATGATAGGATAGTGAGGTCTAGAGAGCACATTGTGATAATTTTCACAAAGATGAACTCATAAATCTTAATTTGCCCCTTTCTCCAGTTGGTCAGAACATAGGTAGTTACTGATATCATCAGTCTTATCTTCAGAACTTGACATTGTGGATTTCTCTGAGATTGGGAAGAATCCCCACACTTTTCTAACTTTAACCTCTGGGAATCTTATTCATCTTTTTGTCATAAATACCTAAGAAAAACAACTCACAGGAGTTAAGATTTATTTTGGATTATGGCTTTAGAAGTTTCATTACATGGTTCGCTGACTCCACTGGTTTGGGCTTGAGGTAAGGCAGAACATCATGGTGGAAAGGTGTGGTAGAGTAAGGTATTCAGTTCATAGTAGTCATGAAGAAAGAAGGAGAAAGACACAGAGGGCAAGAACAAGAAATACTATTACAGGGTGTGTCTCCCATGACCTCCTTCCTCCAATGCTGCCCCACTGTATACAGTTCACTCATTTTCCCATAGTCCATTCAGCTACCAACAGATTAATCCACTAGTGGGATTAGAACTCTCATAGTCCAGTCACTTCCTAAAAGTCTCACTTCTGACATTGTTGCCCTGGGGACTAGCCTTCATGAAACCAGTCTTTGGGGAACATTTCAAATCCAAACTATGAGAATCAAATCAGGTTCTCATGACAAAGATCAGAAAAATCCCCAGAGGATTGATACTCTAATATTAGAATGTGTTATAAAGCTACAGGAAGCAAAACATTATAAAATATTTGGAAAAAATCAACAGAAACATCAATGGAAAAGAATACAGAGACCAGAAACAGTTCTATAGAAATAAGTCAACAATCTTTAACAAAGGTAAAAAGGTAATTTAATGAAGAAATAACAGTCACTATAATCAATGGTGCTAGAACAACAAGACATCCACATTTTAAAATATCTATACTGACATTTTAAACCTTTCATAAAATGGATCACAGATAAAAGTGTGAGGTGTAAAACTATAAGACTCTTCATTATGGTGTAGATGTATTTTGATTATGTCCCCCAAAATTCTTGTGACAAAAGCTTGCTGCCCACCATACCAGTATGGAGGTGATGGGGTTTTTAACTGATGGTTAGATCAGGGGTCACCACCTTCAACAAGGATTAATGTAGTTCTCCAAGGATGAGAGGACTGGGTCAGTTCCTGTGAGATTAGGTTGTTGTAAAAGAGGAGCCTCCTCTATCTCCTGCCTCTTCTCTCACCTTATGGCATCTCTAGCACACACTTCCACTGTGTGCTGCCATCTGCCATGTTGTGACAAACCACAGTCTCAGCCAGGTGCCCAACTAGCCTCTATAACAGTGAGCCAAAATAAACTCTTTCCTTCATAATCTACCCAGACTCAAATATTTTGGTAAAGGAGCACAAAATGGACTAAGATGCAACTAAAGATAAAATGAGAAAATCTAAGTGAATTTTGGTTTGGTGATATCTTTTAGATAGAATACCAAAAACACAATCCATGAAGAAAAAATATTGGCAAGTTGAAGTTCACTGAAAAAAAAAATAAAAAAAACTTATGCTCTATGAAAGGTGCTGTTAATAAACTGAACAAGCAGTACACAGAATTGGAGAAAATATTTGCAAAATACAAATTTTATGAAGGACTGGTATACAAGATATATAAAATCTCTTAAAATTCAATGATATTAAAGTAAGCAATCCAATAAAAATGGTTAAAAGATCTGACACCTCACCAAAAAAGGGTATACAGATGATGTCAAATAAGCATATAAAAGGATGTCCAAAATCATTTTTCATGGGCTGGGGTTGTAGCCCAGTGATAGAGTGCTTGCCTAGCATGTGTGAGGCACTGGGTTTGATTCTCAACACCATACATAAATAAATAAAATAATTTCCATCGACAAATAAAATTTTTTCAAAATTATTTTTCATTTTGACATTGAAAATTAAATAAAAATGAGATAACTTCTGCATACCTGTCATAATAGCTAAAATTTTAAAAATTAACAGTACCAAATGTTACCAAAGATGTTGAACATAGAAACTTTCAGTCATTGCTGGTAGAAATGTAAAATTATATAGTCACTTCGGAAAACAGTTCATCCGTTTATTACAACATTAAGTGTAATCTTACCATATAATAAAGTGATTACAGATGGAGTCATTAAAAATGTGATGAAGGGGACAATCCAAGATGGCGGCCTAGAGGGAGACTGCACCCCCAGTCGCTCCAGAACCCAGTAGTTAAGAAGGGGAGGCATTGAGAGACTCGGACTGAAATAGAGCCACAGGTGAGTCTGCCCACTGGGTAAAGCTCGGCCCGGGTGGCAGGCCCAGATAGAGGTGGCTTATCGGAGCCGGGCAGGGCAGCTAGAGTCATCCACAGGCAGCCCTGCACACTCCAGCGGTGGGCCCCGCCCACACAGCCAGCTTCTCCAGGTTCTCGGAACGGAACTGGCCCGCTAGTGAGAGCCTTTCTGACCAGAACAAGCTCCGAGTCCCGGAGCCACTGCAGCACAATGTACTCCGGCACACAAGCAGCTTCAGGGACCAGGATAGGGCAGCCAGAGACCTCCCCAAGTAGACTGGACCCCTGCGGTGGGAGGGCCTTTCAAGGCTAGCTTCTCAGACCAGACCGCCCAGTGAGAGGTTTTCTATATAGAACCAGCCACAAGTCCCCGAACCAACGGAGATCTTCAATTTGCAAGCAGCCTCTGGGATCAGGGCAGGGCAGCCAGAGAACTCTTCAGGCAGCTCTGCACACTCCGGTCGCAGGCTCTCTTCACAGGGCAATCCAAGATAGTGGCCTAGAGGGTGACTGCACCCCCAGTCGCTCCAGAACCCAGGAGTTAACAAGGGGAGGCATTGAGAGACGTGGACTGAAATAGAGCCACAGGTGAGTCTGCCCACTGGGTAAAGCTCGGCTCGGGTGGCAGGCCCAGATAGAGGTGGCTTATCGGAGCCAGGCAGGGCAGCTAGAGTCTTCCCAAGGTAGCCGTCCACACTCCTGCAGTGGGCTCTTCCCACACGGCCAGCTGCATGGTGCAGGCCCACAGTGAGAGCATTTCCACACAGAACCAGTTCCAAACCATGGAAACAGTAGGGGGCTAGGGGCAGTTTTCTTCAGATGCGCTGCTTTATCAGATTCCTCCAAGATATCAGGCTACTGAAGGCGGGGAGGTGATACACTGGAAATCTACCAGGACACTATAAGTCAATAGTGGAAAACTGCAATATTTAGGGTCCCACTGACAGCTGACCAATATGAGAAAACAAGGGAAGAAAATGTCCCAAACAAACCTAGATACTACATCAATAAAACCCAATGACAGCACAGCAGAAGAAATGTCAGAAAGGGAGTTCAGAATGTACGTAATTAAAACGATCAGGGAAGCTAATGAGGACATGAAAGAGCAAATGCAGACATTGAAGGAGGAGATGAAAGAGCAAATGCAGGCATTAAATGATCACACCAATTAACAGTTAAAAGAGCAAATACAGGAAGCAAGAGATCATTTCAATAAAGAGTTAGAGATACTGAAAAAAAACAAACTGAAATACTTGAAATGAAGGAAACAATAAACCAAGTTAAAAACTCCATAGAAAGCATAACAAATAGGATAGAACACCTGGAAGACAGAACCTCAGACATTGAAGACAAATTATTTAACCTTGAAAGCAAAGTTGGCCAAACAGAAAAGATGGTGAGAAATCATGAACAGAATCTACAAGAATTATGGGATATCATGAAAAGGCCAAATTTAAGAATTATTGGGATTGAGGAAGGCTTAGAGAAACAAACCAAAGGAATGAACATTCTATTCAATGAAATAATAACAGAAAATGTCCCAAATCTGAAGAATGAAATGGAAAACCAAGTACAAGAGGCTTATAGAACTCCAAACATACAAAATTACAACAGACCCACACCAAGGCACATTATTATGAAAATACCTAACATACAAAATAAAGACAGAATTTTAAAGGCCGCGAGAGAAAAGAATCAAATTACATTCAGAGGGAAACCAATAAGAATATCAGCAGATTTTTCAATCCAGACCCTAAAAGCTAGAAGGGCCTGGAACAACATATACCAAGCCCTGAAAGAAAACGGATGCCAACCAAGAATCTTATACCCAGCAAAACTTACCTTCAAATTTGACGATGAAATAAGATCCTTCCATGATAAACAAAAGCTAAAGGAATTTACAAAAAGAAAGCCAGCCATTACAGAACATTCTCAGCAAAATATTCCATGAGGAAGAGATGAAAAACAATGATGCAAATCAGCAACAGGAGGCGCTAGCCTAAAGGAATAGCCAAATAAAGGAGAAACCAAATCATGTCAAAAATAAATATGAGTCAATTGACTGGGAATACAAATCATATCACAATAATAACCCTGAATGTTAATGGCCTGAATTCATCAATCAAAAGACACAGACTGGCAGATTGGATTAAAAAGAAAAATCCAACAATATGCTGCCTGCAAGAGACCCATCTCATAGAAAGAGACACCCATAGACTAAAGGTGAAAGGATGGGGAAAAACATACCATGCACATGGACACAGCAAAAAAGCTGGAGTATCCATCCTCATCTCAGATAATGTGGACTTCAAACCAAAACTAGTCAGAAGGGATAAAGAAGGACATTACATGCTGCTTAAGGGAAGCATAAATCAGCAAGACTTAACAATGATAAATATCTATGCCCCGAACATTGGCTCATCCACGTACGTCAAACAAATCCTTCTCAATTCCAGAAATCAAATAGACCACAACACAATAATACTAGGCGATTTTAACACCCCTCTCTCACCACTGGATAGATCGTCCAAACAAAAATTGAATAAGAAACTATAGATCTCAACAACACAATCAACAATTTAGACTTAACGGACATATATAGAATATACCATCCAACAAAGAACGAATACACTTTCTTCTCAGCAGCACATGGATCCTTCTCTAAAATAGACCATATTTTATGCCACAAAGCTACTGTTAGAAAATACAAGAAGATAGAGATACTACCTTGTACTCTATCAGATCATAATGCATTGAAATTAGAAATAAAAGACAGAATAAAAAACAGAAACTTCTCCAATACCTGGAGATTAAATAATACACTATTATATGATGAATGGATAACAGAAGACATCAGGAGGGAAATAAAAAAATTCTTAGAAGTAAACGAGAACAAAGACACATCATATCACAATCTCTGGGACACTATGAAAGCAGTACTTAGAGGAAGATTTATTTCATGGGGTGCATTCAAAAAAAGAAGTAGAAATCAACAAATAAACGACTTAACACTACAGCTCAAAGCGCTAGAAAAAGAAGAGCAGACCAATACCAAAAGTAGTAGAAGACAGGAAATAGTTAAAATCAGAGCCGAAATCAATGAAATCGAAACAAAAGAAACAATTGGAAAAATTAACAAAATAAATAGTTGGTTCTTTGAAAAAATAAACAAAATTGATAAACCCTTAGCCACACTAACAAAGAGAAACAGGGAGAAAACTCAAATTACTAAAATTCGGAATGAACAAGGAAACATCACAACAGACACGAGTGAAATACAAAACATAATTAGAAGCTATTTCGAAAATCTATACTCCAACAAAACAGAAAACCTCGAAGACATCAACAAATTTCTAGAGACATATGAATTACCTAAACTGAACGAGGAGGACATACACAACTTAAATAAACCAATTTCAAGCAATGAAATAGAAGAGGTCATCAAAAGCCTACCAACAAAGAAAAGTCCAGGACCAGATGGGTTCTCAGCCGAGTTCTACAAAACCTTTAAAGAAGAGCTCATTCTAATACTCCTCAAACTATTCCATGAAATAGAAGAGGAGGGAACCCTCCCAAACTCATTCTATGAAGCCAATATCACCCTGATACCTAAACCAGACAGAGACACATCGAGAAAAGAAAATTTCAGACCAATATCCTTAATGAACATCGACGCAAAAATTCTCAACAAAATTTTAGCAAATCGCATAAAAATATATATTAAAAAGATAGTGCACCACGATCAAGTGGGTTTTATCCCAGGATGCAAGGTTGGTTCAACATTCGGAAATCAATAAATGTCATTCACCATATCAACAGACTTAAAGTTAAGAATCACATGATTATTTCAATAGATGCAGAAAAAAGCATTCGATAAAATACAGCATCTCTTCATGCTCAAAACACTAGAAAACATTGGGGTAGTGGGAACATTCCTAAACATTATAAAGGCAATCTACGCTAAGCCCATGGCTAATATCATTCTAAATGGTGAAAAACTGAAAGCGTTCCCCCTAAAAACTGGAACAAGGCAGGGATAGCCCTCTTTCACCGCTTCTATTCAACATCGTCCTTGAGACTCTAGCCAGAGCAATCAGACAAACCAAAGAAATTAAAGGGATACGAATAGGAAAAGAAGAACTCAAACTATCCCTGTTCGCTGATGACATGATTATATATTTAGAGGAACCTGGAAATTCCACCAGAAAACTTTTAGAACTCATAAGTGAATTCAGTAAAGTAGCAGGTTACAAGATCAATGCTCATAAATCCAATGCATTTTTATACATAAGTGATGAATCTTCAAAAAGAGAAATAAGGAAAACTACCCCATTCATAATAGCCTCAAAAAAAATAAAATACTTGGGAATCAATCTCACAAAAGAGGTGAAAGACCTCTACAATGAGAACTACAGAAGATTAAAGAAAGAAATTCAAGAAAACCTTAGAAAATGGAAAGATCTCCCATGTTCCTGGATAGGCAGAATTAATATTGTCAAAATGGCTATACTACCTAAAGTGCTATACAGATTCAATGCAATTCCAATTAAAATCCCAATGATGTACCTTGCAGAAATAGAGCAAGCAATTATGAAATTCATCTGGAAGAATAAAAACCTAGAATAGCTAAAGCAATCCTCGGTAGCAAGAGCGAAGCAGGGGGTATTGCAATACCAGATCTTCAACTCTACTACAAAGCAATAGTAACAAAAACGGCATGGTATTGGTACCAAAGTTGACAGGTAGATCAATGGTACAGAATAGAGGACATGGACACAAACCCAAATAAATACAACTTTCTCATACTAGACAAAGGTTCCAAAAATATGCAATGGAGGAAAGATAGCCTCTTCAACAAATGGTGCTGGGAAAACTGGAAAACCATATGCAATAGAATGAAATTAAACCCCTATCTCTCACCCTACACAAAACTCAACTCAAAATGGATCAAGGACCTTGGAATCAGACCAGAGACCGTGCATCTTATAGAAGAAAAAGTAGGTCCAAATCTTCAACTTGTTGGCTTAGGATCAGACTTCCTTAACAGGACTCCCATAGCACAAGAAATAAAAGCAAGAATCAACAACTGGGATAGATTCAAACTTAAAAGCTTTCTCTCAGCAAAGGAAACTATCAGAAATGTGAAGAGAGAGCCTACGGAGTGGGAGAATATCTTTGCCAACCATACCTCAGATAGAGCGCTAATTTCCAGAATCTATAAAGAACTCAAAAAACTCTACACCAAGAATACAAATAATCCAATCAACAAATGGGCTAAGGAAATGAACAGACACTTCACAGAAGAAGATGTACAAGTAATCAACAGATATATGAAAAAGTGTTCAACATCCCTAGTAATAAGGGAAATGCAAATCAAAACTACCCTAAGATTTCATCTCACCCCAATTAGAATGGCGATTATCAAGAATACAAGCAACAATAGGTGTTGGCGAGGATGTGGTGAAAAAGGAACACTCATACATTGCTGGTGGGGTTGCAAATTAGTGTAGCCACTCTGGAAAGCAGTGTGGAGATTCCTCAGAAAGCTTGAAATGGAACCACCATTTGACCCAGCTATCCCACTCCTTGGCCTATACCCAAAGGACTTAAAATCAGCATACTACAGAGATACAGCCACATCAATGTTCATTGCTGCTCAATTCACCATAGCCAGATTGTGGAACCAACCTAGATGCCCTTCAGTTGATGAATGGATAAAGAAACTGTGGCATATATATACAATGGAATATTACTCCGCAATGAAGAATGATAAAATTATGGCATTTGTAGGCAAATGGACAAAATTGGAGAATATCATGCTAAGTGAGATAAGCCAATCTCAAAAAACTAAAGGACAAATGATCTCGCTGATAAGCAGATGAGGACATATAATGGGGGGTGGGAGGGGTTAACATTAGGTTTAGGGTTAGGTTTAGGGTTAGGGATAAGGAGAGTGGTAAGAATGAAGGAAAGAAGGACTGTATAGAGTTAAAAGAGGGGAGGGAGGGGTGGGGGGAAGGGAAAAAAATAAACATCATTGCCCTATGTAAACGTATGATTACACAAATGGTATGCCTTGACTCTATGTACAAATAGAGAAACAACATGTATCCCATTTGTATACAATTAAAAAAATAAATAAATATAAAAAAAATTCTACCCTTGAAAAAAAATAAATAAAATATATGCAGAGGGGCTGGGGCTATACCTCAGTAGTAGAGTGCTTGCCTAGCATGTGTGTGGCACTGGGTTCGATCCTCAGCACACATAAAAATAAACTATATGAGCAGAACATAGGTAGTAAATCAAGGTATTGAAGATGGTATTAGGCAGTTATGAGTTATGCAAGCTGAAGACAGTAGCAGTCAATCTAGAATCAGCAAGTGCTCTCTTGCCAGGCTCATCTGAGTTTGAACTTTGGTTCTGTCACTAAAGCTATATAACTTAGGGTAACACAGTCAACCTATCTGAGCTTCAATTTTTTGTATAGGTAAGAGATAACATGCAGAGTTCATGATGGGAACTCACTAATTGGTAGTTATTATCGTATTTTTATTATAATACAAATCCCATAAAGGGGTTTTATTACTACAAATGCATCAGCATATAGAGACTGGGAAGGAGAAGAAGGGGAGCTGAATCAGTGGAGATATGGAATTTAAACTGCAATCAACAAATGGGCTAAGGAAATGAACAGACACTTCACAGAAGAAGATGTACAAGTAATCAACAGATATATGAAAAAATGTTCAACATCCCTAGTAATAAGGGAAATGCAAATCAAAACTACCCTAAGATTTCATCTCATCCCAATTAGAATGGCGATTATCAAGAACACAAGCAACAATAGGTGTTGGCGAGGATGTGGTGAAAAAGGAACACTCATACATTGCTGGTGGGGTTGCAAATTAGTGCAGCCACTCTGGAAAGCAGTGTGGAGATTCCTCAGAAAGCTTGGAATGGAACCACCATTTGACCCAGCTATCCCACTCCTTGGCCTATACCCAAAGGACTTAAAATCAGCATACTACAGAGATACAGCCACATCAATGTTCATTGCTGCTCAATTCACCATAGCCAGATTGTGGAACCAACCTAGATGCCCTTCAGTTGATGAATGGATAAAGAAACTGTGGCATATATATACAATGGAATATTACTCCGCAATGAAGAATGATAAAATTATGGCATTTGCAGGCAAATGGATGAAATTGGAGAATATCATGCTAAGTGAGATAAGCCAATCTCAAAAAACTAAAGGACGAATGATCTTCGCTGATAAGCGGATGACGGACATATAATGGGGGGTGGGAGGGCTTAACATTAGGTTAGGGTTAGGTTAGGGTTAGGGATAAGGAGAGTGGTAAGAATGAAGGAAAGAAGGACTGTATAGAGGGAAAAGAGGGGAGGGAGGGTGGGGGGAGGGAAAAAATAATCAAACATCATTACCCTATGTAAACGTATGATTACACAAATGGTATGCCTTGACTCTATGTACAAATAGAGAAACAACATGTATTCCATTTGTATACAATAAAAAAAAGAATAAGAACTAAAAAAAATGTGATGAAAATGTATATGCACAAGAAAACTTTACATGAGTGCTTACAGTGATTTTATTTATAACTTTCAAAACACTAGAAGTAACCAAGATGTCCTCCACTAAGAGATGGATGAACAAACTGTGGTGTATCCCTACAATGGAAGAATATTAAGAAACAGAAGGAAGTTGAGCTATGGAGCCATGAGAGAACATGGAGGAACTTTATCTAATGTGAGAAAGAAGTCAGTGTGAAAATTTATATACTATCTGATATACCATTCCAACTGTAGAACATTCTGGAAAAGTCAAAACCATAGAGATAGTAAAGTGATCAGCAGTTGCCAAGGGTGAGAGAGGAGGGAGGATAAACTGGTGAAGCACAAAGTAGTTTTCAGGAGTAAAAATATTCTGTGTGAAACTGTAATGGGGTTAAAGGCAATCCACATTTGTCATAATGCACAGAACAATTCAGCACAAAAATTAAAATCTAATTTAAACCACGCACTTTAATTTAAAAAGATATATCAATATTTTTCATCAATTGTAACAAATAAACAGTTTAAAACAAGACAAAAATAACAGGGAAATGTGTGCATGGAGAGGAGTATGTGGAAACTCTGTACTTTCTACTTAATTTTTATATAAACCTACAAGTATTCTTAAACAAATGTCAGGATGGGACAGCCCCAAACCAAAGTGTTGGTGGCATTCTGTGATGGCAAAGTCAATACTCCTTTTGGGGGTGTACCAACCTGGATTCAGAGTCATTTCTTATTTCCATGCTTGAGTCCTGAGTATCCCCTGGAATCTAGATAAGTTGAGGTAGCCTCCTGTGCTCTGAACAGTGAAGAGAGACCACTGGCATCTGGTAGGACAGGAAGAAACCACTTCTCAGGGTATAACTCAGTGAATATAACCATTGAGTCCCCTCAACATCCCAGCAGCAACCACAGTCAAAGGAGAAGGAGACCAGTAGGAATGGAGGGTTACAGGATGAAAGACAAAAGAAACTTCAGAGAATGGCAAATTTTGAGAGATAATCAGAAGTTGAATGAGAATCTAGAAGAAGACTAAAGCATCCTGGTGTGACCTTGAACCACCTATCTTTTTCATTAACAGCCATGTGCTGATTATAGCACAGAGAAAAAACACTGTGGAGTCATAGACTTTTACCATTGGGGGAGAAGATGCTCCACAGCTCCTTATTCTATTCTGAAAACACATTCAAAACCCACTGGTACTGCAGAATTGTCTTTGGTCAAATTTCATTGTGGACATGATTTGTTGAGTCACTTGACACCAAAATGCTAATCCAGGACCTTCTCCACCTATTCCTCTTCCCTTGGAAACTGCCTCACTGCAGGTGGCAGCCATAGCCCCTTGGTCTGATATAACCCATCTGCCATTCTTCAGTGCACTTCACTTTTCAAATTCACTGTCAGTCTCCCATGACCCAATAGTCTAGCATGTAGGAGGGACATGGTTGTACCTCTATGTGCTGCCTCTATGCCTCCAGAGGTGGAGTCCATGAGTCAGGCAACTGGGCTTTGTTCCACATGCCACCCCAACAAGTGCAGGACCTAGCACCTAAGAGCACCCAGTAAATGCTACATGAAAAAGGCATTCTGCCACAATGTCCTGGGGGGGGAATGGATCAAGAATTTGCACATTGGACATGAAATGTCTGGAGCACTGAAAAAAGCTGTGACCATTAAATCCTATAGTCAGAAAATTCTCTCTCTCTCTCTCTCTCTCTCTCTCTCTCTCTCTCTCTCTCACACACACACACACACACACACACACACACACACTCACACATCTTGTAATATAGTCATTTTCCTGTGATTCTCTGGATGGAAAATAAACCATGTAAGCAATGCTGTTTCTCAGGCTCCTTAATCCCTTCATCAATTGGTGCAACTTTTTATCTCCTAATTGTGGAAGAAGCTTTAGTATATGACCAAATATAAGCACTTTTATCCTTTACATATAGCTAAAATGATCACCACCAAATCTCTCTCATTTTGAATCTTTCAGCACCTACAAGACTACAAAATACAAGTGGCTATCACAACTTTCTTTGGAAAGTCTGAAATGGTGGTGAAGATGGAAGGAAGGTAGCTTAGGGAGAAAGGAAAGATGCCCCAAAAAGCAAAGGGAAGAGTGGGAGAGACAGAAATATGGAGAAACCAGGCATTCACAAGATAATTTGACTGTCTTTTCCTGTCACCTAGAGTCTTAATTCTGCAGCATTTCTGTGTTTGATTTTAATGCCCCAACCCCTGTCTCACTCTCCTCCTCCTTTATAGTGTGGAGACAGAACCCGGAGCCTTGAGCATGCTAGGTAACCTGACTTTACCTAACCTTCAGGCATTTGTTCTTGTGAGCTTTCTTGTCATTATTGGGAGAATGGGATAGGTTTGTTAGTGACTGAGAGTCAATTCAGGATGTTGCTGGATTCCTTCAAGTTTCCTAGCAAGCAGCCTCCTTCCCACTCTCTCACCTTGCAGATCAACTGCTTGCAGGGCAGAGTTTCAGAGGACATGGGCACCAAGGTCCTGAAGAGTCACAGGGACTAATCCAGATGGAGGTGCCAGAGTGGGTTCCACTGTGGGCTTGCAAGACAGCCACACTCTGGGTAGTGGTAGTCAGGTTAACCAGTGTGTTTCTGCATCATCATGAAGACTTTCCTCTTTGAAGGCCCCAGATCAGGTTTTCCACCCCCTCCACATAAAGAATCTTTACCATAGAGCTTTACTTTTAATGAATCTGCAAGTTTTTGCATAGAATTTGGGTCCCTTTATGAGGCCAACCATCCTCAGCTGCCATTGGCCAGGCTTCACTCCTTTTGAAGATTGAAATTCAGAACTTTTTCTCTAAAAGATGCCCCTTCCTCTCTTTTCCCACCAGAACTACCCTAGCTTAAGGTATCTCTGTCTGATGATGAGGACGGTCCCTCCACCAGTGTCCCCAGGCTGGGAAAGGCAGATTTTCCTCAGTTCTCAACCTCCAAACACAGAAGATGAGCTACCTTGCTCTGTGATCATGTTATGAAAGGTTAGTTGTGGCCATAGCATCCTTGGCTTGAATCCAAACCAACTGAATTAACAAACTCGCTGTTGTTTTTCTTAACAGTCTTCAATTAAGCCAAAAATATCATGGAATTTTTCTGTTTTGATATGAAGTAACTGAACAGGAGCCTAAGCATCTAGCGGCTTCTCATGGTGGCATTGTAGGGGAGTTCCAGTCTTTGTTCATCCCTTAATGTGGGAAAAACTCTGTAAGTCACTCAGTTCACAGGTCTGCAGAGAAGTCTTGTTCTTTCCAGTACTGAGGGAGAAAGCACCAGGGATAGACTGTGAGCAAGGAAAGGCAAACAGAGAGACCATGTACCTGGGACTTCTAACTGTAATATATGCATAAGACTCAAGAAAAGAATCCTGCATTTCCATGGAAAGCAGATTGTTGCTAAAAGTTTGAGCAATTGACTTCCTTCTGCTAGGAAACAACAGATCCCCTGTTTTTCATCATCCAGTTTGCTCAGCCCTTGGACTTTTGTTGATTGTTTAATTATTGTAGAGTGAAACTGCTGTTTTCTTCTGGTAAAAACTCTCTGTGACTACTAACATGTTAAGGTTAGTGTAGTCATCACCATAATCAGAACACAAGTTTTGTCTCTTCCAAAACCTTCCTCATGCTCTCTATTTACCAATACATCTTTCCCCAAAACAAGCCTGGCACCTGCCAATCTATTCATCACCATTGTCTTATTGACAATGTCATAGGAACAGAATCTCAGAATACCTAACTATTAAGGACTGGCTTCTTTCACTCAATACATGACTTTGAGTTTCTTCCAAATTGTTCCACATATCAATAGTTCACTTCTTTCTTTATATTTTTGGGTACTGAGGATTGAATTCAGTGGCACTGGACCATTGAGTCACAACCCCAGTCCTATTTTGTATTTTATGTACAGACAGGGTCTCACTTGCTTAGTGCCTCATTGTTGCTGAGGCTTCAAACCTCCTGTCTCAGCCTTCAGAGACCCTGGGATTACAGGTGTTGGCCACCATGCCTGGCTCATTCCTTTATTTTTTGTTGAGGGTTCCATTCAATGGAAATATCAGTTTTTCTACTAATCAGTTGAAAGACTTTTGTGTTGATTTTAGTGTGAGACTACTACTATTAGAACTGCTATGAACATCCCTGTAGAGGATTTTGTGTGAACATGTCTTTATTTTGCTAAGGTACAGATGTCCAGGAGTGGGCCTTCTGAATCATACAAGTATCCTTAACTTGATAAGAAACTTCTAAATCTTTTCCAGAGGGAATGTACCATTTTGTACTCATAGCACCAATGTGTGAAAGTTGCTCGCTACTCTGAACAGCTCATCTTTTGATATTTCTAATGGAAGTGCAGAGGTATTTCACTGAGATTTTAATTTGCATTTTCCTTCTGTCTGATGACGTGGAACTTCTTAACATGTGCTCATCTGCTGAAATGTCTGGTCATATCTTTTGCTTTTTTGTTGTTTTTGTTGCTGTGTGTTTTCATTTAATTTTTATAGTTCTTTATATATTCTGGTCAAAAGTCCTTTGTCATATTTGTGCTTTATATATTTTTCTCTAAATTCATAGATTTTTGTTTTCTTAAATAGTTTTTGACTAAATCAATTGTAAAATGAGTCTCAAAAAATTGTAAGAATTTCATTTCATGACTACAAACTTGTAATTGCATTAAAAAATTAAATAAGGACTAAATAATTCACAAGGAATGTCTACTCTTAAGAGAAACCTAAAGAAGAGAAACATTTCTTTACATGGTGTACTGTCCTTGATACTCCAGCCACAACTAGTCCTTGATTTCATGGCCTTCAGTCCTGAACCTCTCCCCTCATTCTAATCTCTCCAATCCCAGTAGGCAGCCTGTCTGAAAGGGAAGATGACGAGGGGAGGAGGAAAACATGTACCTGCCAGTCAACTTTAAGCCATTAAATTCCAAGTTTTCAATTCTGCCACTATTTTAATGAAATTGACACAGGTGTGTTAATATAGTTTGGAAAGTTTATTCTAATGCTTATTATATAATTTATTATCATTAATAATATTGTTAATATTTTTAAATATCAATGATCATTTGCCTATTACATTTCTCAGAATATTAGAACTCTAAAAACACAAATATTTATTTCAAAGTTATATAAGTTCTATATTCATGGTTCAATGTAAAATTTTTGGTGTTTCATAAATGAGATGAGAAGAGATCATGGGTTAAGGAAAGCAGGTCTCTGATTTAGTGACTACATATATTATAAGGGATTTCCCCATGCCACTAAGAAGACTGAAAAGCAAATTAGAAAAAAAAAAAAAAGCAAACAGCTTCAGGCTTTCTGGGTGGACAGCGTTCTTGTGTGGATCTGTCAGGGTTCAAACAGCATGCAAGAGAGATTCCACAGTGGACAAATGCGGTGTCTCCAACCCGGCAACTGAAAACTACCCTCTTGGCTCCTTGCTGGTCCCTTTCTTTCTTTTTCTCTTTCCTTTGCTCCTTTCTCCTTTCATGACCTTCTTTGGCCTCTGACTTTCTTTTCAAACCCTCCAAAATGAGCTCCTTCTCTAACCCTATTTTGAGGGGTTTATATTTTCCAGTCTTTTGTAACCATTGAGAGTTTTAAAAATGGAAGAAAAAAATCAAAACTTCTCCAAAGCATGTGGTGAAGAACATCTTAACTAGGTAGAAAGATCTTTAAAATTATCCAACTTTCTCCATGAAGAGGAAGGAATCGCAAAAGACTTTTCATGATCTTCTCCAGTGTTGTCTTGGGTGCAGGGCCTGGCAAAAGCAAGGGGAGTCCAGCGATTCTGAGGCACGCCACTGGAGCTGCTCAGGCTCCTTTCACCTCCGCTTGAGATAAAATCCCCTGGGACTCAACCCCTGGGACACACAAATCCAGGCCCAGGTCTCTACTTGGCAGAGTTCAAGGCTTCAGTGGATTCTCTACATTAAGGTGCAAAATTCTGGGCAACTGCGGCCCCTACTGGCCTCAATAGAGACTAGGAAACTCAGGATTATTCAAACAAAATGGTGACAGGTAAGAATCCAATGAAACCAACTGAAATGGGCCCAACTTGCTTGAACCCAGCACAGGAAATGGAGTCTCATCACCCCACCACTAAGATAAGGAAGTAAGGGTATTTCATATTTCAAGTAATTTCTACTTGTGCAGAAACAGGAAAATAGGTCCAAATATGAGGAGGAGTTGGGGTAAGAGAAAACCCGGGGCTAAGGATTTGGTGGTTAGAGCCTGAAGTTTAGCTGAGGATGGGGGGGGGGGTTTGGGGGTTGCCGGGTCATTCAGCCCCTTGGCCGAGGTTTGGGGACCTCCAAAATCAGTGAGCATGGAGCCAGCAGAATTGCTGAAAACAGGACATCCCAAGCTCAGACACCCAGAATTGATGTGTCCTAATTTCTCAGTGGTTGCTGCCTAAGGATGGTCATCATGTATCTGAATTAATGAGCTAAGGAACAGGGAAGTGGACAAAGGCTGTGTGGTGCAAAGTGAAGCCAGAATTAAGGACAGGTAGTTAGTGTAGAAATAGAAAATTGGGTCAATTCGAGAAAATGAAGCCATGAAGCCATCTGCCTTTGGAAGTTGGAGACTGCCCCTGGAAGAATGGAATGTCAAGGATCTCTGGAGCCCATTGATTACCAAATTTACCTGCCTTTATCAAGGACTGCAAACAAGGAGCTGCTAATTAATGCCCCCTGGGCCCCTGCCTGCCTGAATCACCTTGGCCCTCCCCCTGACCATGGCTTCTCACTTAATGCAAAACCAGGCCTAGTCACGTAGGCAGGAAGCAGAGAGAGATAAGGGGGGAGAAAACTGGAGAACAAAAGAGACTTTAATCTACAAAAGATGTAGAGTGCACTCACTTCTGGGGACTTTTAGAACATTAGCCATGGCCCCCTTCTTCCTGCCGGGAGAAGTCTGTATTATTACCTTTAAATAAACCTGCTTAATATGCTTGCCTTGGTGTGCTTCTCTAGTGTTCAATCTTCAACATTAGAAGGAGCAGAACTCGTCACTGGTAAATGGTGGTATCAAAAGGACACAGGAAACTGAAATATCTGCTACCCTCAGCTACTTCCATTCCTAGACAAAAACCCTCCTGTCCAGTAGAGCAGGATTTGGAAGTAGAAACTGTGTCTCGCTTACAGAATGAAAGGAAATGGCTTTTATCCCCACTTACTGGAAATGTCCCACAGAGACTTGCACTCAGATTACTGGATTCAGAGTCCAGAGTTCTCACCATTACACCATGGAACCACAACAACCTCACCTGCTTGCCTCACTATAGGTTTGAAATCCTTTTTTCCTCTTGCATTGTACTCTAGAATTCCTTCCTCTGGTGCTTTTCCTTGTCAGACAGGATCCAGGTACTTTCACTCTACAATGGGAGGAGGAGTCGTGTCCCCCACTTCTCCACTTCTCTCTGCTCATTCCTTTAGGATTGTACTTCAGAGAATGAAATTAAATCCACTTTGAGATTAAGGACATGCAAGAGTGTTTTAGGCCTCTGCCAGACCCATCCGTTCCTCCTAGGTTGCTAGAATTTTCTACCATGACATAAAATTCCTGCCCCACCCTCTTAAAAGTTTTTCTTTACTCTTCTTTGCAATTTTCCACTTCCAATTAATTATCCAGAGTGCACTGATGACCTTCAGAAGTGGATTTGGGATTCACTGTGATATCTCCTTTTCCTCTACTTTATCTCTGATTCCTTTTTTCACTTTTTGTCTTATTTCCCATTTTCCTCTTCCTCCACCTCCCTCGCTACTACTATTCACTTTTACCTGCTCCTTGATCTCTATTCAGCACAGATTATCAGAACATTGGGAAGGGTGCCCATGGTCTGAAAGGAAGGTGAGGAATTCCTGTTCACCAACGCAAGCGGCCTTACTTCTTCTAAGGTCAGAACCCTGTGCGGGTCTTTGCTGGGAAGATAGAATGAGGCAGTCCCAACTGAGTGACTGAGCATCCCCAGGCAGTCCTCCCCTGGTCAACGTGGGCCTTAGGCCAGCACAGAACAAACCAAAAGTTAAGGTGATTCAAAAGTGAAGAACCTTGGAACACATGGATGTGTACTTTTTGTAAGTTACTCACATGATACAAGAAAATACATAGACAAAAATAAATTCTGCTCCACACAGCTTAAGGCTGACTCGCCAAGTCCAGTAAAACTGATCTACCTTGCATAATGCTCCTTTAATACCCCAATTGAGAAACGGCAATAGTTCCCCTCATCGCCCCCTTGTGGTTACATCGTGCATGGAGTACAATGACCGGAGCTGCTAGAGCAGTTGCCAGCTGTCTTGCATAGAAGTGTAAAGTCCAACAAAGACTGAGGAAATACAGAAATAAATAGGTGTGCTCCTTTCTCCTGGGTACAAGCAGTGTTGAGAAAGCAACAATCTGGCATTTTAGGATTCAGAATATGAGTCTCCATAGTCACTGTCAGGCAGAAGAAAAACTGACTTACAAGGATCTCTATTCTGCTTCTAGCCTTTCTACCTTTAAACTTTCAATTGTATGGCCAGTACCTGTGCACAAACTCAATATCAGAGCATTTGGACAGTCCTAACTCTTGAGTGGAGACTGAGATCTTGGAGAGGTCCCCTAGTCCATTCAGTGGGGAATTAGTGATCCAAGAGTAGCAGTTTATATATGATTAGCAGTAGTTGTTCTAGGAGAAATGAGTATGAAGGAGCAGAGTTTAATTTTTTTTGTATGTATTTTCTTGTATCATGTGAGTAACTTACAAAAAGTACACATCCCTGTGTTCCTTGTGTTTAAAAAGATAAAGGAAGAAAATAAGAAAAAAGAAAGATGATTCAGATGCCTATTAAAGGTAATTTAATTGGGGAGGGTGAGGAATTTATTTAGAGAGACAATACTGAGAGGCAGCCAAAGTCCTGATAAGATCCTAGGGAATAAACCTGGAGCTCTACACAGAAAGCTGGGGCAAAGGAAGGTGATTTGGGCCCTGGAATAAGTAACCTCCTCCTGCAAGTGTCTTTTTTGGAATCCATCCCCACCCTCTTCTTCTCTAAATGGCTCTCAAAAACACCTTCCCCTTCCTAAGACTGGTCTGTACTTGTGGAAATACTATTTGATCACATGGGTTACTGATTTCATAACTTGACCCTATTTCCCACATTACAAATGACCCAGTCACATATAAACACAAGGGAGTACTATGCAGCCTTAAATGTGAGGAGCTTATATTGGCATGGATATGGTTTTTTATGTGAGAGGGAAAAAAAGCAAGCAAAGGAGTGTGTTAAGGGAAAGGGGGTTGTATAATATTAATTAGATATATTGTTTCTTCAGGAACAATATTTTGCAGAAAATGAAGTGTTTTTTTTTTTTTAATCTAAGGGTACATGGGCATGGATCTAAGACATAGAAGTAACAAGAACTTTCTGGGCTGGAATTGTGACTCAGTGGTAGAGCACTCACCTAGCATGTGCTAGGCAGTGAGTGGATTCTGTTCTCAGCACCATATGAAAAATATGCAAAATGGAGACATTGTGTTCAACTATCGCTGACTATTTTTTAAAAATAACTTTTATAAGTATATCTTAATCTAGTTATTTTTAAAACCACATCAATATTTTATGTATCCAAAAAGAGTGGAAAGGCTAACCTTAAAAACAAAAGCAGAACAAATGAACAATATATCAAATAATAATATAACCACATAAAATTTACTTCAAGTAAATTTAGAAGGCAGTGGTTGTCTTTCTATAGTTGATTATATCCTGAGGACATCTTGAACTGTATTTAGTAGGTTTATTGGTGACAGAGGAAATGGTATAATAATTCTGGATCAGTTTTGTAAGCTTTACAGGATACAGCAAATCAGTAAGTGCTTTGAATTTTCTCTGGAACAAGGTTATCAACTTTGGCAGAGGAGGATGAAACTACTAAATGGGAAAAGTTAGAGAAGAACCCTATGGTATTGGGTTGGAGTTGTGGATAGCTATATCAATTCATAATACCCACTATTAGAGCCTTCAAGCAATGGTATCCAAGCAGCAGTGAGCATATATAGTGCCCACGGCTTTGTTTCTGAATACCATTTCCTACTAAAAGAAAGTCAGATTCCTAGTCTAAAAAAAAAAAAAAATCTGTGCTTTGGGGTTGTGGAAATAAAATTGTAAGATGAACTTGGAACACCTTCTTGTGCCCAAAGATTAATAGGGACATTTCCTAATGTCACAGATGCCACTAGAAGTCCCTCTAGTCAAATCAAAGACCACTGGAACATCAAAAATATAAAAACTATAAAGTATTGCAACATGTTGAATTAAAAATTATTCCATATAATATTCATGCTATATACACATAGTGGAATTCATGTAGCATCCTTACAGAAAAGAGGGAAAACTACTAAATAGAAGAATATCAGTTAGATCATGAAGGAAATCATAAGACTGTCTTTGTTCAAGAATCCAAGCTTATATGTAATGTTCAAGTTTTAATTTATTTTAGAAGCCCACTGATAAACAGGATGCACCTGATCTTTTTTATTAACTATGTTTATTTTTTATCCTGTATAGTATGGTTTACATGATCATTCATAGTAATGGTAGTCCAACAGGTTAGTTTTGCTACCCTAGTCCCTCACTGTAGCCAAAATTTTACTCCTGAGGCATAGTTTCATTTACCTAAGTTCCTAGCAATTTTCTGGTTCAACATAATTACTCTGAATTTTTATTTGACAAATTTTATTTACATAGATTTATAGAAGTGCTAATTATGGGGCTGGGTTGCAGTTCAGTGGAAGAGTGTCTGCCTAGGTGTGAGGCACTGGGTGCAATCCTCAGCACCACATAAAAATAAAATAAAGGTATTGTGTCCATCTACAATTAAAAAGAAATTTTAAAACAGAAGTGCTAATTATGTACATAAATATCCTTGTTAATGTATAGGCAATATAACTAGATACTAAAGGTAGAGAATTATCTTCTTTTTGGAAACTTCATAAAGTCTATATGTTGTAAATTACTGTTTTGTGTGCAAGCAGTATTTTCCTTTCAGTTTTACTAAGATTAATGATTCAGAATCAGTATTTACCAGGTTTTATCTGTTTCATCTAAAACCATAAGGCTCCTTCCTCCCTCCCCATTCACATTCTTCAATGTTGCAAGCCAATAGGAAGAAACATCTTTTACTACCTATAACAGAATCTGGGATTCTGTAAGGAATACACCAGCTAAGAGACCATTTCTGTGACAGGAGCTGGCAGGCCTCATTCTTATAGGTGAAGCATAGTTCTTTTTCCTTCATAGTAAGCTTTTATGCCAAATTAAATAAGACCTGTGCCTTGGTCATGGATACAATATATTTAATTATGTTATTGTTTTATTTTTCTGTTGCTGTGACTAAATACCTGAGAAAATAAATTAAAAGAAGAAAGATTTGTTTTGGCTATTTGTTTCAAAGGTTTCAATCTATGGTCTGCTGGCTCGATTATTTCTAGGCCTGAGGCAAGGAAAAATATGGTGGCAGAAGTGTCTAACAAAGAAGGCAGCTCACCTCATGGTGGCTGGAAGCAGAGTGGGAGAGTGAGGAAAGGGCCTAGGAAAAGATATACCCTTCCATGGCATACACCCAGTCACCTACTTCCTCCTACTAGACCCCACCTTCTACAGTTTCTACCACTTCCAAATCCATCAATGTATTGATTCACTGATGAAGTTAGAGCCTCATGATCCAATCACTTCACAGAGGGTCCATCTCTGAGTACTGCTGTATCAGGAAGTCAACCAATAACATATGAGACTTTGAGGGACATTCCAGGTCCAAACTGTAATAGTTATGACAGGAAGACTAAAGATTCTTACTGTGTATTTGTAAGTATCTATAGGATCATGAAAAGTAAAAAATTATTAGTAAATGCACTTTGCATTATGTTTAACCATTGTTAATTGTTCTGAGAAAATTTTTAGACCAATCAGCTATTTAAGAATAATTCTTGGTGACTAATTAGTTTATAACCTATATTAACATCTTTGGTTTTTTCACAAACTCAAAGAATCAGTTGACAAAGATGCCATTAAACAATGTTTCTTTCTAATCTGTACAAATTCTTCTAAATTAAACATTTGGAATATATTTTAAAAAGGGAGTTTATCATATACAATAAAAAGAACATTAGTCACAGTTTGATTAATTATTTTGTTCCATTTAGCTTAGTAATTAATTCATATTTTTTGATATCAGTGTAAGTAGTCTACTTCATAAATTCTTCAGCTTTTGAATTAAAAAAGTTGGAGAAATTTTGATACCATCAGTTATATATAGTCTAACAAGTATCTGAAACAATGATGCTCTGTTATACTGGGAAGTTGTTTTTGTATGTGATTTACCAGGATTTTGTTAAGGATTTTTGTGTCTATATTCATCAGAGATATTGGTCTAAAATAAAATGCTTGGGAATCAATTTAACCAAAGAGGTGAAAGATCTCTACAATGAAAACTACAGAACATTAAAGAAAGAAATTGAAGAAGACCTTATAAGATGGAAAGACCTTCCATGTTCTTGGATAGGCAGAATTAATATTATCAAAATGGTCATACTTCCAAAGGTGTTATACAGATCTAATGCAATTCCAATTAAAACCCCAATTACATTTCTCATAGAAACAGAAAAAGCAATCATGAAATTCATCTGGAAGAACAAAAGACCCAGAAGAGCCAAAGCAATCCTGGGCAGGAAGATTGATGCAGGTGGTATCACAATACCAGACCTTAAACTTTACTATAGAGCAAAAATTACAAAAATGGCATGGTATTGGGACTAAAACAAAGAGGTAGAGCAATAGTACAGGATAGAAGACACGGAGACATACCCACATAAGTACAGTTATCTCAAACTAGACAAAGGTGCCAAAAACAAACAATGAGAAAAGATAGCCTCTTCAACAAATTGTGCTGGCAAAACTGAAAATCCATATGCAGTAAAAGGAAATTAAACCCCTACCTCTCACCCTGTGCAAAAGTCAACTCAAAATGGATCAAGGATCTAGGAATTAGGCTTAAGACCCTTCACCAAATAGAAAAGTAGGACCGAATCTCCATCACATTGGCTTAGGACCAGACTTCCTTAACAAGACACCAATAGTGCAAGAAATAAATGCAAGAATCAATTAATGGAATAGACTCAAACTAAAAAGCTTCTTCTCATCAAAGGAAACAATCAGTAATGTGATGAGAGCCTACAGATTGGGAGAAATTCTTTTCCACACATACTTCAGAGAGAGCACTAATCTCCAAAATTTATAAAAAGTTTAAAAAACTTCACACCCAAAATACAAAGAAACAATCAATAAATGGGCTAAGAAACTGGGCAGATACTTCACAGAAGAACATACATAGGTGATCAACAAATATATGTAAAAGTGCTCATTATCCCAAGTAATTAGAGAAATGCAAATAAAAACCACCCTAAGATTTCATCTAATTTCAATTAGAATTGATATTATCAAGAACACAAGCAATAATAAGTGTTGGCATGAATGTGGGGAAAAAGGCACATTCAAACATTGCTGGTGGAGTTGCAAATTGTTGCAACCACTCTGGAAAGCAGTATGGAGATTCCTCAGAAAACTTGGAATGTACCCACCATTTGACAGAGCTGTCCCACTCCTTGGTTTATACCCAAAGGACTTAAAATCAGTAGACAGTGACACAACCACATCAGTGTTCTAGCAGCTCAATTCACAATAACTAGATTTAGGAACCAACCGAGATGCCCTTCAATTGTTCAATGGATAAAGAAACTGTAGTATACATACACAATGGAATATTACTCAGCCATAAAAAATAATACAATTATGGCATTCATTGGTAAATGGATGAAGTTGGAAAAGATCATGCTAAATGAAATAGGTGAATCCCAAAAAAACAAAGGTCAAATGTTTTCTCTGATAAGTGGATGATGATATATAACAAGGGGGGTTGTTGGCGGGAGAAAGAGAAGAATGAAGGAACTTTGGATGGTGTAGAGAAAAATGGGGTGGGATGGGATGGGAGATGGAAAGAGAGTAGAATGAAACAGTATCACCCTATGTATATTTATGATTACATGAATGGTGTGAATCTATGTTGTGTACAACCATAGAAATAAAAATTTGTGCCCGATTTGTGTACAATGAATCAAAATGCAGTCTGTAAAAATAAAAAAAAAATAATTAAAAAAAGAACATACTTAAACATTACCTGTGGTTTATCTGAAATTCAAATTTAGTGGGGTGCTCTCTGTATTTGATTTGGCAAACCCAGTGCTGGGTCAACAGCTGTCTACCAACTAGAAGAGAAGCATTTCAATATTTTAGCAGCACATACAACCATCCTCTGTGTCACCCTGTCTCCATTCTGCTTTGCCTAGAAGGATTAGTTATTTATAATTTGAAGCCCTCCAACAGAAAGGGACCTTGTGTGTCTAATTCATCTTAGTACCTCCAGTAGCAAGTATTTTAAAGCTAGAAATTCAGAATTTTATTATGCAAAGGACCACAGGGAAAGGCAAATAGACTGAGGTCATCAGTAAATTGATCACAGGATCAGAACCAGCCCCCTGGTGATCATGGCTGGCTGTTTCTCTGCATTTGAACCTCTCTCTTAAGGCTGAAGCTTCAAGAAACTCTCATTTCTCTAGAGATGGAGGCTTCCCAAGGAGGGAACTTGGGAAAACTGGTTTGTACCCCCTGTTTTGTGAAACATTGCTTCAGGGGCATGGATGGTGGTCTCTATTGTCCCTCACTGACAGAGCACAGAGGCTAATGGGTCTTTCAGGGATGTTGAATGGGGCGACTGCAGAAGCAGAACCCAGACATGGTACAACACCTCCATCTGTCGGTCAAAAGAGTTGCAGCCTCCTGGGCGCCCACCATCCATTGGCTTCCCCAGGTCCAGGAAAGGATTAGCTTGTGAAGGTGTTTGCTTTTACACATTCACACACTCTGGCTTGCTCCACTCTCAGAAGCAGGTGCTCTCTTGTTCAGTCCTTTCCTAAAGCCAAGCACACATCGCACCTTCCCTCAGTGGTTGCACCCTACCCTCCTTCACACACACTCTCCCCCATATGAGATGGCTGTGACTAGGCTGGGTACTGAGAACAAAGGCCTTTATTCCAACTACACCCTTCACCATCCCTCAAGGAGAAGGACTGGGAACAAATGGCAGCCATGCAGAGTCCCACCCACATGGCTTCATTCAAACTAGTAAAACCATGCATGAGGATGTTTTGGGGCTTAGCTGGATTTGCAACTAACCAAGGAAGGATGATGTACACTCATTGTGGGGAAGTTTGTAGTATGAAACAATAGAGAAAGGATATTCTTTTTTTTTTCTAAAGTTTTTTTTTAGTTGTCAAGATACCTTTATTTCTTTATTTATATGTGGTGCTGAGAACTGGACCAAGTGCACCACACATGCTAGGCATGAACTCAACTGTGCTACAAACCCCAGCCCTGATCATGGTTTTTGAGACTTGGTGAAAGTGAAAAACACCTCATAACTAAGTAATCTGTTAGGATGTGCATCATACAGGTCTCCTGCTGCAGGAAGATGCCCACCAATCTGAGGAACAACCAAAGGCCACCTATATAAGCCATCTTGGATCAGCTTCCTGGCAAGAAGGGCTTTGTGACAAAAGTTCCCCTTTTCTTTGGTTGAACTGGCTTTCCATATAAAGTCACCTTCCTTGAGTCAATGCCTTGCCTTTAATTTAATTGGTCAATCATGGGACAGACAGCCAGACAGTAATTCCAGCAGCCACACAAGATGCATTGATTATTTTTTTAATTTAAGCAAATTTGAATCCTTCAACTGGTAAGTATCAGGTAAACAAACTTGCATCTATTCTATGAAATTCTATTCCACAATAAAAAAGTAACCAACTACTGATTCACACAACAATAGAACCTTATACTATTATAAGCAGTGTGGAGATTCCTCAGAAAGCTTGGAATGGAACCACCATTTAACCCAGCTTTGCCACTCCTCAGCCTATACCCAAAGGACTTAAAAGCAGAATACTACAAAGATGCAGCCACATCAATGTTCATAGCTGCTCAATTCACAATAGCCAGATTGTGGAACCGACCTAGATGCCCTTCAATTGATGAATGGATAAAGAAACTGTGGTGTATTTATACAATGGAATATTAGTTAGCCATAAAGAATAATAAAATTATGGCATTTTCAGGCAATGGAGAATATCATGCTAAGTGAGATAAGCCAATCTCAAGAAACAAAGGAAGAATGATCTCACTGATAAGTGGATGATGACACATAATGGGGGGCAAGAATGGAGGAAGGAGGGACTGCATAGAGGGAAAAGAGGAGTGGGAAGGGTAGGAGGGTAGGGGAAAAATAACAGAATGTATCAAACAACATTACCCTTTGTAAATGTATGATTACACAAATGGTATGATTTTACTCCGTGTACAAACAGAGAATCAACATGTATTCCATTTGTTTACAATAAAAATAAATACATAAAATAAAAAAAACAAATATACTATTATTTTGAGGACAAAAAGATTAAAAAGGGATGTAGCTTAGTGTGGTGCACATGGGCAAGACCCTGGGCTCAATCCCCAGTATATTAAAAAAAAAAAAAGGCTACTGACAACTCCATTCATATGATGCCCAAGGAAAGCAAAACTATAGCAATAGAACAAACAAATGGGTGGTTGCCAGGATGTAGGAGGGGTTGGTCACAAAGAGGCAGTACCCAGGGGCTGTTTGAGTGATAAAACTGTCTTATCTCTTGTCTGTGGTGGTGGCTATGCAACTGATGCCTTTGTACCCCCAAAAGATGAATTTTACTACTTGTAATTCTACTTCATAAATCCTTGAAATAAAACAATAAAAAAGAACATCAGAAAAAAAAGAATAAAAGAAACAAATATGTGTACATATATATGTCCATGAACCAATTGGCACAACACACACACACACACACACACACACACACACATACACACACACAAAGAAATCCTTAATGAAAGATTAAGGCATCATTTCCATGGAGGTGGTCAAAATTGTCAGTTAGAATATATATTCACTGTAGTGCTCCTTGGGCTGCCTGTCTAGCAGACACAGCACAGCAGGTATGCAGCTGCCAATGCAGTGCTCTGCCTGCGTGAACCTACCAGGTGACACCTGGACATGGCAGGCAGGAGGCAGGCACTGGGTTTGCCCTGCAGTCTGGCTCTCACCTTGGGACTTGGGTTGACTACAACCAGCACACCCTAGGACCTCCTGGGGCTCCTTCCTGAGCGGTTGGGCACAGAACATGCCTGCAGGGGAAGGCAAGGAGGCATGACAACATCCCCAGCTTTCAGTCTATCATCCTAGCCAGCCATTGGTCCACTTGTCAGCTTGTGTTTGGCAGCCATTGGCTTAATCTGTAGCTCACAAATTTTAACTGCTCAGCAATTGGCCCGATCATCCTTAGCCCAGGCAATTCAAGTACTTAAGTGAAGCTACGCTGCCACACTGTCTCTCACAGGCTCTCTCTCTCTTCAGGGCAGACACTGTTAGTCTGCCTAATAAAATCTTTTGTGTGAGTTCCCATGTCTGGAGTGGTTTTTCTGGGTGCCTTTTCACTTTTCATTCACTATGTCCAACTGTCTTTCTTTCCATTTGTTCTTGAGCGATGTACTGAGCATGAGCATAAGGGCAAAGGGTTGTTTAAACCTTCCTCTTTTTGTGTTGCTCACCAAGTTGCCAGTTGGAGTTCAGAAATTCACTTCCTCCCTTCTAACCAGTATGAGGTAGGATGGGATGGGAAGTCCTGTCAGCTGAGTTCTGTGAGCACAGACCAGATCACTGCACTCCCATGTGTGCCTGCTGCAGAGTTCTATGAGTGGAGTTTCTGTATATGGGGCTTAGGTCTAATCGGGTCTCAGGGGTGGTGACTGCTCTGGAGAAACTGGATCAACACGTAGGGCCCAGCACTTACCCTAT
>NW_025920197.1:0-37275 GCF_902686445.1 Sciurus carolinensis | reverse complement strand
CTCTATAGTAAAGTTTTAGGTCTGGTATTGTGATACCACCTGCATCAATCTTCCTGCCCAGGATTGCTTTGGCTCTTCTGGGTCTTTTGTTCTTCCAGATGAATTTCATGATTGCTTTTTCTGTTTCTATGAGAAATGTAATTGGGGTTTTAATTGGTATTGAATTAGATCTGTATAACACCTTTGGAAGTATGACCATTTTGATAATATTAATTCTGCCTATCCAAGAACATGGAAGGTCTTTTCATCTTATATGGTCTTCTTCAATTTCTTTCTTTAATGTTCTGTAGTTTTCATTGTAGAGTTCTTTCACCTCTTTGGTTAAATTGATTTCCAAGCATTTTATTTTAGACCAATATCTCTGATGAATACAGACACAAAAATCCTTAACAAAATACTGGTAAATCACATACAAAAACAACTTCCCAGTATAACAGAGCATCATTGTTTCAGATACTTGTTAGACTATATATAACTGATGGTATCAAAATTTCTCCAAATTTCTTAATTCAAAGCTGAATACTACAATAATAATAAAAAAGCTGAAGACTTTATGAGGTAGACTACTTACACTGATATCAAAAAATATGAATTAATTACTAAGCTAAATGGAACAAAATAATTAATCACTCTGACTAATGTTCTTTTTAGTGTATATGATAAACTCCCTTTTTAAAATATATTCCAAATGTTTAATTTAGAAGAATTTGTACAGATCAGAAAGAAACATTGTTTAATGGCATCTGTGTCAACTGATTCTTTGAGTTTGTGAAAAAACCAAAGATGTTAACATAAGTTATAAAATAATTAATCACCAAGAATTATTCTTAAATAGCTGATTGGTCTAAAAATTTTCTCAGAACAATTTAACAATGGTTAAACATAATGCAAAGTGCATTTACTAATAATTTTTTACTTTTCATGATCCTATAGATACTTACAAATACACAGTAAGAATCTTTGGTCTTCCTGTCATAACTATTACAGTTTGGACCTGGAATGTCCCTCAAAGTCTCATCTGTAAATGGTTGACTTACTAATACAGCAGTACTCAGAGATGGACCTTCTGTGAAGTGATTGGATCATGAGGCTCTAACTTCATCAGTGAATCAATACATTGATGGATTTGGAAGTGGTAGAAACTGTAGGAGGTGGGGTCTAGTAGGAGGAAGTAGGTGGCTGTGTATATGCCATGGAAGGGTATATCTTTTCCTAGGCCCTTTCCTCACTCTCCCACTCTGCTTTCCAGCCATAATGAGGTGAGCTGCCTTCTTTGTTAGACACTTCTGCCACCATATTTTTCCTTGCCTCAGGCCTAGAAATAATTGAGCCAGCAGGCCATAGATTGAAACCTTTGAAACAAATAGCCAAAACAAATCTTTCTTCTTCTAATTTATTTTCTCAGGTATTTAGTCACAGCAACAGAAAAATACAACAATAACATAATTAAATATATTGTATCCATGACCAAGGCACAAGTCTTATTTAATTTGGCATAAAACTTACTATGAAGGAAAAAGAACTATGCTTCATCTATAAGAATGATGCCTGCCATCTCCTGTCACAGAAATGGTCTCTTAGCTGGTGTATTCCTTACAGAATCCCAGATTCTGTTATAGGTATTAAAAGATGTTTCTTTCTATTGACTTGCAACATTGAAGAATGTGAATGGGGAGGAAGAAAGGAGCCTTATGGTTTTAAATGAAACAGATAAAACCTGGTAAATACTGATTCTGAATCATTAATCTTAGTAAAACTGAAAGGAAAATACTGCTTGCACACAAAACAGTAATTTACAACATATAGACTTTATGAAGTTTCCAAAAAGAAGATAATTCTCAGCCTTTAGTATCTAGTTATATTGCCTATACATTAGCAAGGATATTTATGTATATAATTAGCACTTCTGTTTTAAAATTTCTTTTTAATTGTAGATGGACACAATACTTTTATTTTATTTTTATGTGGTGCTGAGGATTGCACCCAGTGCCTCACACCTAGGCACTCTTCCACTGAACTGCAACCCAGCCCCATAATTAGCACTTCTATAAATCTATGTAAATAAAATTTGTCAAATAAAAATTCAGAGTAATTATGTTGAACCAGAAAATTGCTAGGAACTTAGGTAAATAAAACTATGTCTCAGGAGTAAAATTTTGGCTACCATGAGGGACTAGGGTAGCAAAACTAACCTGTTGGGCTACCATTACTATCAATGATCATGTAAACCATACTATACAGGATAAAAAAATAAACATAGTTAATAAAAAAGATCAGGTGCACCCTGTTTATCACTGGTCTTCTAAAATAAATTAAAACTTGAACATTATATATAAGCTTGGATTCTTGAACAAAGACAGTCTTATGATTTCCTTCATGATCTAACTGATATTCTTCTATTTAGTAGTTTTCCCTCTTTTCTGTATGGATGCTACAGGAATTCCACTATGTGTATATAGCATGAATATTATATGGAATAATATTTAATTCAACATGTTGCAATACTTTATAGTTTTTATATTTTTGATGTTCCAGTGGTCTTTGATTTGACTAGAGGGACTTCTAGTGGCATCTGTGACATTAGGAAATGTCCCTATTAATCTTTGGGCACAAGAAGGTGTTCCAAGTTCATCTTACAATTTTATTTCCACAACCCCAAAGCACAGATTTTTTTTTTTTTAGACAAGGAATCTGACTTTCTTTTAGTAGGAAATGGTATTCAGAAACAAAGCCGTGGGCACTATATATGCTCACTGCTGCTTGGATACCATTGCTTGAAGGCTCTAATAGTGGGTATCATGAACTGATATAGCTCATGATACAACTCCAACCCAATACCATAGTGTTCTTCTCTAACTTTTCCCATTTAATAGTTTCATCCTCCTCTGCCAAAGTTGATAACCTTGTTCCAGAGAAAATTCAAAGCACTTACTGATTTGCTGTATCCTTTA
Organism: Sciurus carolinensis; assembly: GCF_902686445.1. NCBI lineage: Eukaryota > Metazoa > Chordata > Mammalia > Rodentia > Sciuridae > Sciurus > Sciurus carolinensis. The sequence goes on along the minus strand of NW_025920197.1, from coordinate 34,324 downwards.
AAGCTTACAAAACAGATCCAGAATTATTATACCAATTCCTCTGTCACCAATAAAACTACTAAATGCAGTTCAAGATGTCCTCAGGATATAATCAACTATAGAAAGACAACCACTCTCTTCTAAATTTACTTGAAGTAAATTTTACATGGTTATGTTATTATTTGATATATTGTTCATTTGTTCTGCTTTTGTTTTTAAGGTTAGCCTTTCCACTCTTTTTGGATACATAAAATATTGATGTGGTTTTAAAAATAACTAGATTAAGATATACTTATAAAAGTCATTTTTAAAAAATAATCTTAGCAATAGTTGAACACAATATCTCCATTTTGCATATTTTTCATATGGTGCTGAGAACAGAATCCACTCACTGCCTAGCACATGCTAGGTGAGTGCTCTACCACTGAGCCACAATTCCAGCCCTGAAAGTTCTTGTTACTTCTATGTCTTAGATCCATACCCATGTACCCTTAGATTAAAAAAAAAACACTCCATTTTCTGCAAAATATTGTTCCTGAAGAAACAATATATCTAATTAATATTATACAACCCCCTTTCCCTTAACATAATCCTTTGCTTGCTTTTTTTTCCCTCTCACATAAAAAACCATATCCATGCCAGTTCCGAGATAAGCTCCTCACATTTAAGACTGCATAGTACTCCCTTGTGTTTATATGTGGCTGGGTCATTTGTAATGTGGGAAATAGGGTCAAGTTATGAAATCAGTAACCCATGTGATCAAATAGTAGTTCCACAAGTACAGACCAGTCTTAGGAAGGGGAAGGTGTTTTTGAGAGCCATTTAGTGAAGAAGAGGGTGGGGATGGATTCCAAAAAAAGACACTTGCAGGAGGAGGTTACTTATTCCAGGGCCCAAATCACCTTCCTCTGCCCCAGCTGTCTGTGTAGAGTTCCAGGTTTATTCCCTAGGATCTTATCAGGACTTTGGCTGCCTCTCAGTATTGTCTCTCTAAAAAAATTCCTCACCCTCCCCAATTAAATTACCTTTAATAGGCATCTGAATCATCTTTCTTTTTTCTTATTTTCTTCCTTTATCTTTTTAAACACAAGGAACACAGGGATGTGTACTTTTTGTAAGTTACTCACATGATACAAGAAAATACATACAAAAAAATTAAACTCTGCTCCTTCATACTCATTTCTCCTAGAACAACCACTGCTAATCATATATAAACTGCTACTCTTGGATCACTAATTCCCCACTGAATGGACTACTCCAAGATCTCAGTCTCCACTCAAGAGTTAGGACTGTCCAAATGCTCTGATATTGAGTTTGTACACAGGTACTGGCCATACAATTGAAAGTTTAAAGGTAGAAAGGCTAGAAGCAGAATAGAGATCATTGTAAGTCAGTTTTTCTTCTGCCTGACAATGACTATGGAGACTCATATTCTGAATCCTAAAATGACAGATTGTTGCTTTCTCAGCACTGCTTGTACCCAGGAGAAAGGAGAACACCTATTTATTTCTGTATTTCCTCAGTCTTTGTTGGACTTTACACTTCTCTGCAAGGCAGCTGGCAACTGCTCCAGCAGCTCCGGTCATTGTACTCCATGCGCAATGTAACCACTAGGGGGCGATGAGGGGAACTATTGCCGTTTCTCAATTGGGGTATTCAAGGAGCAATATGCAAGGTAGATCAATTTTCCTGGACTTGGCGAGTCAGCCTTAAGCTGTGTGGAGCAGAATTTAATTTTTTCTATGTATTTTCTTGTATCATGTGAGTAACTTACAAAAAGTACACATCCATGTGTTCCAAGGTTCTTCACTTTTGAATCGTCTTAACTTCGGGTTTGTTCTGTACCGGCCTAAGGCCCGCATTGACCAGGGGAGGACTGCCTGGGGTTGTTCAGTTACTCAGTTGGGACTGCCTTATTCTATCTTCCCAGCAAAGACATGCACAGGGTTCTGACCTTAGAAGAAGTAAGGCCACTTTCGTTGGTGAACAGGAATTCCTCACCTTCCTTTCAGACCATGGCACCCTTCCCAATGTTCTGATAATCTGTTCTGAATAGAGATCAAGGAGCAGGTAAAAGTGAATAGTAGTAGTGAGGGAGGTGGAGGAAGAGGAAAATGGGAAATAAGATGAAAAGTGAAAAAAGGAATCAGAGATAAAGTAGAGGAAAAGGAGATATCACAGTGAATCCCAAATCCACTTCTGAAGGTCATCAGTGCACTCTGGATAATTAATGGGAAGTGGAAAATTGCAAAGAAAAGTAAAGAAAAACTTTTAAGAGGGTGGGGCAGGAATGAATGGTAGAAAATTCTAGCAACCTAGAAGGAACAGATGGGTCTGGCAGAGGCCTAAAACACTCTTGCATGTCCTTAATCTCAAAGTGGATTTAATTTCATTCTCTGAAGTACAATCCTAAAGGAATGAGCAGAGAGAAGTGGAGAAGTGGGGGACGTGACTCCTCCTCCCTGTTGTAAGTGAAAGTACCTGGATCCTGTCTGACAAGAAAAAGCACCAGAGGAAGGAATTCTAGAGTACAATGCAAGCTGAAAAAAGGATTTGCAAACTTATAGTGAGGCAAGCAGGTGAGGTTGTTGTGGTTCCCTGGGGTAATGGTGAGCACTCTGGTCTTTGAATCCTGTAATCTGAGTGCAAGTCTCTGTGGGACATTTCCATTAAGTGGGGATAAAAGCCATTTCCTTTCATTCTGTAAGCGAGACACAGTTTCTACTTCCACATGCTGCTTTACTGGACAGGAGAGTTTTTGTCTAGGGATGGAAGTAGCTCAGGATAGCAGATATTTCAGTTTCCTGTGTCCTTTTGATACCACCATTTATCGGTGATGAGTTCTGCTCCTTCTAATGTTGAAGATTGAACACTAGAGAAGCACGCCAAGGCAAGCATATTAAGCAGGTTTATTTAAAGGTAATAATACAGACTTCTCCTGGCAGGAAGGGGGCCATGGCTGAGGTTCTAAAAGTCCTGAGAAGTGAGTGCACTCTACATCTTTTATAGATTAAAGTCTCTTTTGTTCTCCAGTTTTCTCCCCCCATCTCTCTCTCCTTCCTGCCTATGTGACTAGGTCTGGTTTTGCATTAAGTGAGAAGCCATGGGCAGAGGGAGAGTGAAGGTCATTCAGGCAGGCAAGGGCCCAGGGGGCATTAATTAGCAGCTCCTTGCAAGCAGTCCTTGATAAAGGCAAGTAAATTTGATAATCAACGGGCTCCAGAGATCCTTGACATTCCATTCTTCCAGGGGCAGTCTCCAACTTCCAAAGGCAGATAGCTTCATGGCTTCATTTCCTCAAATTGACCCAATTTCCTATTTCTACACTAACTACCTGTCCTTAATTCTGGCTTCATTCCCCCCTTTAACTTTAGGAACTCCTAACTGCTGTAAGGAAAAGGGGGCGTCGATCGTTCTGGCTGCTTTGAAGTTGAAAGGGGGCAGCGAGGGCCAAGCAGTTTGGAGTTCCTTTTTTAAAAATTGGGTCAATCAAGGGGTTCAAGGTAGAAGTCTGGTTGGAGAAGAGCAGGTTGTAAAGTCATCTGGGGGTGGGTGCTTCTATGATAGAAGAACAAAAAGACATGAGTACTGAAATGAGATTAGTACAAAGTAAATGTTGCAGCATCTGAAACATGCCACTGAGTATCATGAAAATGACAGAAGTCAATCTCTCACCAGGAGGTGGAAGAACTGAGAAATTGTTCCCATAACTAGGCCTAGCAAAGGCTGGAGAGGACAAGGCCTTTATTTGGGGAATTTAACATTGTCCAGGTTATCAGGAATGTAAACACAACATTTAACTCTTAATGTCATAGGTGTCCCCAGAAAATATAATTAAGCTACTTAATGTCATCTGATTTTTGTAAAATATCCCTTTATTGATATAATCTGTGATTAGTAGAGATCTCTATACTTCTGTTACTTAGGGATAGATAATTACATGAGCAAACATAGATTAAGTTTACCTGTGTAGCTTAGGAAGGTCTGCAGACCTTAAACTGACTAAAAACTTCTGACTCTGGCAGTTTCTCTTGATAGTTATCAGGCACATTTGCTGAAGAATCTTTCATTTGTAGCTTCCAGTCTTGATTCTATTGGGTAATACAAGTGTACATCTTAAGTTACATTTAACTATTATTTCTTTTAAATGCCCAAGAATGGCTATATTTTGGTTTTAACTCTTTTGCTGGGTGTCTAAGATGAAGCTGGTCAAATTGACCTGATTCCTGTCTTGTTAAAGAGTCAGCTGAGTTCCCACAGGGGCCACTCATAGAGAACTTAAGAGCAGCTTCTTAGCTCTACCAGTGCCATTGGTTAGGTAGGGTCTCCTTGATTAGATAACTTCCTTTGGAAGCATAAAGGGATGTCTCCCTTTTTGCATGACCCTCCTCTGCAGCAGATGCACTGAGTGATTTTTCATCCTCTAGTCTCAACAATCTTCTTGATCAGGAGGTTGTGTGACCCACAGTTGCAAAGCTCCTTAGAGAAGTTCTCTTGTTCATGGGTTCAGGCTGACTGAGGGCAAAAGATCCAAATACTGGTCTATCTTGCCTTCTGTATTTAATTCCAATTTCTAAGTTTGATCTTAATCATCCAGCAAGCCAGTCTCACCAGTCATAAAGTAAGAGTACTGGACTTTAACTTCAATGTCCATAACTTTATAGTTATTTACCCTTTTATCTAACTGGAGTCTGCATTAGTACTGGAAGTTACCACTATCTGTTCTATAGGTGATGGCTTATTATCAAAAGTTACCTAGGTTGTGTGTTCTTGAAGCAGCTACTTCTGCAAAACATTAACAGGTAACAGTTGTACAAAATGAAATTAGCAAGAGTAAAAATATATTCAGCTTGTATAATAGCTATCTTGAATTTTGACTGAGAACCACATTATATCCCCTATTTGACATCACACTACTTTTACAACAAGAACCAATCTTTTGACTATAACTTTAAATAAGTTGAAGTCTGACTTATTTTGGAGTCACTCTTACATGCAGTAAAATGGGAGGCAGAACCATATCTCAGATAAGGCATGGCTCTTTACAGATCTTAAGTGTTCTAATTTTGATGTTGATCTTTGCTTCTTTCTTAAATGTCATTTTAAGAAGTTAACATATACTGTTTCCTGAGTCTATATAAATTTTATAATTAATACAATTTAACACTGTATCTAAAACATGAATCAAAGAAAGGCTGAGAGAGCTTTTAACTTTACTTTTGTATGTCAAAGTGGCAAAATGTCTTCATGTTTCACAATATAAGTCAGGTTCTAACTTTTATAAATACATTTATATTTGAAATTCTTTATCTCCATGTAAAAAGTAACAAATTTTACATATACCCTATTGATAGCAGGTCCTATAATGGAACATTAAATGATAGAAATAAATCCCCAATTAAAATTTACTCTTTATAAGTTTAAGATTACCATTACAGACAAGTTTAATCTGGAGAATAGCAGAGCTTAATAAATTCCTTGCTTTAAAAACTTGTGTAGAGTTCCGCCGCGCAGTCAGCCGGCGCCGCTCGGTGGGGCGGCTCTTAGATGCCATTGTCGCTGGATCCCTGCTTCCTCCGTGTCGGGCGAGAGGCCCAACCCAGCTTGGAGGAGGGCTAAGAGCAAGTCCCTCAGAGTCAGCGTGCCCAGAAGAAAGATGGTGGGGGGCCGGGGCCCGGGAGGCAGTCACCATGGAGCCTGGGGACCGAGGGTCCTTTTCTGAGGTCCCAAACCTTCCCAGTGCTGCAGAGCCAAAAGAAAGTGGTGTGACCAACATGCTGCTGACTCCTGGGTCACAGGAGTCATTGAGGATCAGGGATGTGGCTGAGGCTATCACCCAGTGGGGGCAGCTGGCTGCTGCTCCAGGAGATAGACCTGAGAAGCATCGCAGTCTGGTCCTGCTGGGACTTCCAATTTCCAAGCCTGCTGTGATCTCTCAGCTGGAGTATAGGGAGAAGCTGGAGAGAGAAGCCTCCAAAGCAGCCAATCCCGACTGGGAGACCATTCCAGAAAGCAAGGAGCTAACTCCAGAGAAGGACTTTGCTGAAGAGGAATCAGTGCCTGGGGTGTTGATAGAAAGATTTCCAAAGGAAGGTTCCAGTGGACATGAAGACTCTTTAGAGAATCAGCAGGAAAACCATGAGAAACCTTTGATTCAAGAAGTCATCACTCAGAAGACACTTTCTGGAGAGAGAAGCTACCAGCGTGATGAGTTGAGAAGGAATCCGAGTCGGCGGTCATTGCTGGTCCAACAACAAGAAGAGAGACTTCATAACTTTGATTCATTTAAAAAGAAAATGAAACGAAATTCAGACATACTTAGACATGAGAGGATGTGTGCAGGGAAGAAACCTTGGAAGTGCGACGAGTGTGACAAAGCCTTCAGTTACTACTCGGCTTTTGTTCTGCATCAGAGGATCCACATGGGAGAAAAGCCCTATGAGTGTCAGGAGTGTGGCAAGGCCTTCAGCCAGAGCATCCACCTCACCCTGCACCAGAGGGTCCACACCGGGGAGAAGGCTTACAGCTGCCACGAGTGCGGCAAGGCCTTCAGCCACCGCTCAGCCCTCATCTGCCATCACATCGTCCACACCGGCGAGCGGCCCTATGAGTGCGGCCAGTGTGGCAAGGCCTTCAACCAGAGCTCCTACCTCACCCAGCACCAGCAAATCCACACTGGGGAGAAGCCCTATGCGTGCAGCCAGGGCGGCAAGGCCTTCAGCCAGAGCACCTTCCTGAACCAGCACCAGATCACCCACACCGGTGAGAAGCCCTACAAGTGCAACGAGTGCGGCAAGGCCTTGAGTGACCGCTTGGGCCTGATCCAGCACCAGAGGACTCACACCGGTGAGAGGCCCTACGAGTGAGGCCAGTGTGGCAAGGCCTTTGGCTACTGTTTGGCCCTGACCCAGCACCAGAGAACTCACGCCGGGGAGAAGCCCTACAAGAGCACTGACTGCACCAAGTCCTTCAGTGACCGCTGGGCGCTCATCCGTCATCAGAGGACACACACTGGAGAGAAACCCTACGCGTGCCAGGCCTGGGAGGGCCTTCAGCCAGAGCTCCTCCCTTTCTCAGCACCAGAAAGCACATGCTGGAGGGAGAAGGAAGGAACACGAAGCCGCCCTCAGTCGGCACCCAGCCCTCGGCCAACAGAAGAGGGTTCACACTGGGTGAATGCGCGTCAGGGTGGACTCATGGCATTTCCTGGACATACCACAAGGACCACAGAGAAAGTGACTGTTAAAAAGGTCATCATCGATGTGGACTTAGCTCACCAGACTGCTAAAGGGGGTTTACATGGTTTAAGATATCCTAATGGATGGTGTGTGACTTCCCCTGGGGAAAGGGGAAGTTTATGTCTAATGTGTATGTAAACTACCAGCTTGAGAGAGAACTAGGGTATGCCAGGGTGGGGGCGGGGAAGGGGCATCTCGTCATGCTAAAGGATAGAGTCCTACAGAGATCAGTGCTAAGTTGCAGGGGTAGAAATTAGAGATGGGGATTCACAATGAATCCATCCTCCAGGGTGAGGATGGTGGAGGAACAAAGGTTGTCCTTCAGCCTTTAGCTAAGCATACAAAGGAGGGAGATGGAAAGAACTGGGGAGAGCGCCCTGTGAGTGCTGATGGAGACAACAACTCAGCTAAGTTCTCGCAGCCAGCAGCAGCACTGGGCTTGCTCCATGAAGGCACCATACCGACCGAAGCTAAGGAATGCTGCCCGGGGGCCCTGCCACTCCTGACCATCAGACCTTGCTTACTGAGATGTCCCCTACTGAGAATCATGTTCATTCCAAGGGTCACTGCCTACAGCTCAGAGGAGAGCAAACAGAAGAGACCTTTGATGTGTCCAGCCTTTTTTAACCTGTCTGAGTTACCTGAGAGTGTTTATTTATAAGGATTTACCTCAGTTGTTTGTAGTTTGTACCTTAGTTTTTTTATACCATAGTAAGACTTAATTGTAAACTTGCACTGACATTGCATATTAGATTGTGAAAAACTTGAAGAGACTTTGAAACACTTGTCCTTCATTGTTTTTCTCTTGACACAAGCCAAATGACATCTCTGTGTATAACATATTTAATTGAAATTGTGAAGGTTATTATTGGAAACATTATTTTGAGAGCAGTGTTTTTAATTTCTGGAAGCTTCACTGTGTTGTTTTGATGTGGATGTCTTTGAGTGGGCCTCTGGAGTTTGTTGAGCTGCTTTAATCTGTACATTTATGTCTTTTTCCACTTTGGGGAATTTTCAACCATCATTTCTTCAAAATACAGTTTCAGACCATTAAAAAACAAAAAAAAAAAACTTGTGTACCTGAAAAATATGAACACATTTAATATACAACTAGTGATCATTTCACAATCACCTTGACACTTTTATCTTACCAAATTTAGTATTTTAAAAAAAATTTAGACTCTGTAACATAGTACAATACTCTCACAGTTGTTTAACCATAATTGTATAAACCCCAATTTTTAGGACTAATTGTTCTAGAGAATAAAACTTAATAGACACAAAGTTAAGAGTAAATTAGTGTTTCTAAGAAATCCCTGTCATTCTACCATATAGATTAAACTTTGGTTTATATCAAAACATTAGTATTTCACTTTAGGAAAAACCTTAAATAGCTTTAGCTATCTCACATACATACAACCAACTTAGTTACACGCAAACTTGTTGAAACTTGCCCTTTGCTTACAAACAGACTTTCTTAGCACTTACTTAGAACCTCATGTATTTCATCACACAAGCACTTTCTTACCCAGAAACATTTCCTTTTCCCTTTTACTAAATATATTCCCATACACATAACCTTTTATTTTCTATTTCCTATTTGTTGACCCCTTTTTGTTTACATTCTGAAACAACTCTTATGAAATTTCTGAATTTAGATAAATTGCTCTAATTTAATAAGATTAAATATTTTGTTGTTTATAGTACTTTAATTGAAACACAGTTGAAACTTTTGGGACCCTTTGTATATAGAATTGCACTTGTTAGAACATAACTCTTAGTAACCTTGTTTTTAGTTTAGTGATGACACAAAGCAAGTTTAAACCCTTTTATTTACCAACCTATGAAAACACCAATAATGTTTAAGTATGATACCCCATGAAATTTAAGGAGTTAAGAGTACTTGATTTTATTTAACAATTAGCATTTTAACTTTGTAAAATAATCAGATGTCTCTACAAACACATTTGAGTAATCCCATACATGTTAACTATAATTCACTTATTCTGTAAAGACCAAGATATCATACAAGTGTCCTGAACAGTATTTGCTCTTTCCTGTTGAAGAAAAGTTCTAGAAACAATTGATATTAGACATTTTATTAACATCAATATTTTATAAACTTGACCAGCTAGAAACTTGCGAGTTATTTTCAAAGACATTTTACTTTTATTAGTTTACCCAATTTGAACCTTTAAATCATGTGAATGAAAAGTATCTGGATCCATTTTTAAATTTTAATTTTAGGAGCACTCAGTTTTGATACAGACAAAACATTACATCAGACAGCATGACATACAAATAACACAAAATCAAAGGTCTTGTAACTTTATAGGTGAATCTCCATTGACTGTAACAGATGTTCAAAAACTAGTTGAATAAAAAATAGAACTGATCAAAAAAAACATGAGCTCAAAAAAACTATAGAATTAAAAAAACAACAGTCCTGGAAAAATGATATGGCTGTTAATTACTTTAGTAAGGCACCATAAAATTTACTTCTGCTGGAGTTCAGGTAAGACTCTTTTTTACCGTTTCTTCCCTTGGGTTTGAGAACGGTCTCCTACTGAGCCATTAGGCTTCCTTTATTTAAATTTCAATGTAAGCCTTAACTGAGATCTGGAAGGATCTAACAGGTTTTAACAGAAACCTTGTGCCTAGAGCATTTTAGCCATCTCATCAGGACAGGTTGGATGTCAGAGAAAATTATGAAACCTTTTTTTCCATTACTTTTTTTTTTGTAAACAAATGGGATACATGTTGTTTCTCTGATTGTACATAGAGTAAAGGCATACCATTTGTGTAATCATAAATTTATATAGGGTAATGTTGGTTGATTCATTCTATTATTTTTTCCCTTCCCCCCACCCCTCCCATCCCTCTTTTCCCTCTACACATTCCTTCCTTCCCCCATTCTTGCCCCCCTCCCTAACCCTCACTCTCACCCTAAAACTAAAACATCCCATGCCCCATTATGTATCATCATCCACTTATCAGCGAGATCATTCTTCCTTTGGTTTTTTGATATTGGTTTATCACACTTAGCATGATATTCACCAATTTCATCCATTTGCATGCAAATGCCATTATTTTATCATTCTTTATGGCTGAGTAATATTCCATTGTATATATATGCCATATTTTCTTTATCCATTCATCAACTGAAGGGTATCTAGGTTGGTTCCACAATCTGGCTATGGTGAATTGAGCAGCAATGAATATTGATGTGGCTGTATCTCTGTAGAATGCTGATTGTAAGTCCTTTGGGTATAGGCCAAGGAGTGGGATAGCTGGGTCAAATGGTAGTTCCATTCCAAGGTTTCTAAGGAATATCCATACTGCTTTCCAGAGTGGCTGCACTAATTTGCAACACCACCAGCAATGTATGAGTGTACCTTTTTTCCCACATCCTCACCAACACCTGTTGTTGCTTGTATTCTTGATAATCGCCATTCTGATTGGGGTGAGATGGAATCTTAGGGTGGTTTTGATTTGCATTTCTCTTATTACTAGAGATGTTGAACATTTCTCCATATGTTTGTTGATTGTTTTTAGGTCTTCTTCTGTGAAGTGTCTGTTCATTTCCTTAGACCATTTGTCGATTGGGTTATTTGTAGTTTTGGTGTAGAGTTTTTTGAGTTCTTTATAGATTCTGGAGATCAGTGCTCTATCTGAAGTTTGATTGGCAAAGATTTTCTCCCACTCTGTAGGCTTTTTCTTCGCATTGCTGATAGTTTCCTTTGTGGAGAGAAAGCTATTTAGTTTGAATCTATCCCAGTTGTTGATTCTTGCTTTTATTTCTTGTGCTATGGGAGTCCTGTTGAGGAAGTCTGATCCTAAGCCGACATGTTGAAGATCTGGACCTACTTTTTCTTCTATAAGATGCAAGGTCTCTGGTCTGATTCCGAGATCCTTAACCCATTTTGAGTTTAGTTTCGTGCACAGTGAGAGATATGGGTTTAGTTTCATTCTGTTGCATATGGATTTCCAATTTTCCCAGCACCATTTGTTGAAGAGGCTATCTTTTCTCCATTGCATATTTTTGGACCCTTTGTCCAGTATGAGAAAATTTTATTTATTTGAGTTTGTGTCCATGTCCTCTATTCTGTACCATTGATCTACCTGTCTATTTTGGTACCAATACCATGCCATTTTTGTTACTATTGCTTTGTAGTACAGTTGAAGTTCTGGTATTGCAATACCCCCTGCTTCATTTTTCCTGTGAAGGATTGCTTATTCTTCCAGATGAATTTCATGATGGCTTGTTCTATTTCTGTAAGGTACGTCATTGGGATTTTAATTGGAATTGCATTTAATCTGTATAGCACATTTGGTAGTATGGCCATTTTGACAATATTAATTCTGCCTATCCAGGAACATGGGAGATCTTTCCATCTTCTAAGGTGTTCTTTAATTTCTTTCTTTAGTGTTCTGTAGTTCTCATTGTAGAGGTCTTTCATGTCTTTTGTGAGATTGATTCCCAAGTATTTTATTTTTTTCGAAGCTATTGTGAATGGGGTAGTTTTCCTAATTTCTCTTTCTGAAGATTCATCACTTATGTATAAAAATGCATTAGATTTATGAGCATTGATCTTATATCCTGCTACTTTACTAAATTCACTTATGGGTTCTAAGAGTTTTCTGGTGGATTTTCCTGGTTCCTCTAAGTACGTAATCATATCATCAGCAAATAGGGATAGTTTGAGTTCTTCTTTTCCTATTTGTATCCCTTTAATTTCTTTGGTCTGTATAATTGCTCTGGCTACAGTTTCAAGGACGATATTGAATAGGAGTGGTGAGAGAGGGCATCCCTGCCATGTTCCAGATTTTAGGGGGAATGCTTTCAATTTTTCACCATTAAGAATGATATTAACCATGGGCTTAGTGTAGATGGCCCTTACAATGTTAAGGAACGTTCCCACTATCCCTATTTTTTCTAGTGTTTTCAGCATGAAGTGGGGCTATATTTTATCAAATGCTTTTTCTGCATCTATTGAAATAATCATGTGATTCTTGACTTTAAGTCTGTTGATATGGTAAATCACATTTATTGATTTCTTGATGTTGAACCAACCTTGCATCCCTGGGATGAAACCCACTTGATCATAGTGCACTATCTTTTTAATATGTTTTTGTATGCGATTTGCTAAAATTTTGTTCAGAATTTTTGCGTCAATGTTCATTAAGGATATTGGTCTAAAATTTTCTTTCCTCGATGTGTCTCTGTCTAGTTTAGGTATCAGGGTGATATTGGTTTCGTAGAATGAGTTTGGGAGTGTTCCCTCCTCTTCTATTTCATGGAATACTTTGAAAAGTATTGGAATGAGCTCTTCTTTAAAGCTTTTGCAGAAATCGGCTGAGAAACCATCAGGTCCTGGACTTTTCTTTGTTGGTAGGCTTTTGATGACTTCTTCTATTTCATTACTTGAAATTGGTCTATTTCAATGGGGTATGTCCTCCTCGTTTACTTTAGGCAATTCATATGTCTCTAGAAACTTGTTGATATCTTCAAAATTTTCTATTTTGTTGGAGTATAGATTTTCAAAATAGCTTCTAATTATTTTTTGTATTTCAATCGTTTCTGTTGTGATATTTCCTTGTTCATTCCAAATTTTGGTGATTTGGGTTTTCTCTCGTCTTCTCTTTGTTAGTGTGGCTAAAGGTTTATCAATTTTGTTTATTTTTTCGAAGAACCAACTATTTATTTTGTCAATTTTTGCATTGTTTCTTTTGTTTCAATTTCGCTGATTTCAGCTCTGAGTTTAACTATTTCCTGTCTTCTACTACTTTTGGTGTTGGTCTGTTCTTCTTTTTCTAGGGCTTTGAGCTGTAGTGTTAGGTCGTTTATTTGTTGAGTTTTACTTCTTTTATTGAATGCGCTCCATGAAATAAATTTTCCTCTAAGTACTGCTTTCATAGTGTCCCAGAGATTTTGATGTGATGTTTCTTTGTTCTCATTTACCTCTAAGAATTTTTAAATTTCCTTCCTAATATCTTCTGTTATCCATTCATCATATAATAACATATTGTTGAATCTCCATGTGTTGAAGTAATTTCTGTTTTTTACTCTTTCATTTATTTCTAACTTCAATCCATTATGATCTGATAAAATACAAGGAAGTGTCTCTATCTTCTTGTATTTGCTAACATTTGCTTTGTGGCATAATATATGGTCTATTTTAGAGATGGATCCATGTGCTGCTGAGAAGAAAGTGTATTCACTCTTCATTGGATTTTATATTCTATAAATGTCTGTTAAGTCTAAATTATTGATTGTTTTATTGAGTTCTATGGTTTCTTTGTTCAATTTTCGTTTGGAAGATCTGTCCAGTGATGAGAGAGGCATGTTAAAATCACCTAGTATTATTGTATTATGGTCTATTTGGTTTCTGAGATTGAGAAGAATTTGTTTGAGATACATGGGTGAGCCACTGTTTGGGGTGTAGATATTTATGATTGTTATGTCTTGCTGATTTATGGTTCCATTAAGCAGTATGAAATGTCCTTCTTTTTCCCTTCTGACTAACTTTGGCTTGAAGTCCACATTATCTGAAATGAGAATGGATACCCCAGCTTTTTTGCTGGATCCATGTGCATGGTATGTTTTTTCCCATTCTTTCACCTTTAGTCTATGGGTATCTCTTTCTATGAGATGAGTGTCTTGCAGGCAACATATTGTTGGATCTTTCTTTTTTATCCAATCTGCCAGTCTATGTCTTTTGATTGATGAATTCAGGTCATTAATATTCAGGGTTATTATTGAGATATGATTTGTATTCCTGGTCATTTGACTCATTTTATTCCTTTATTTGTTTATTTTTGACACGACTTGGTTCCTCTTTATTTGAGAGTTCCTTTAGGATAGCTCCTCCCTTTGCTGATTTGCTTCTTTTTTTTCATCTCTTCTTCATGGAATATTTTGCTGAGAATGTTCTGTAATGCTGGCTTTCTTTTTGTATATTCTTTTAGCTTTTGTTTATCATGGAAGGATTTTATTTCATCATCAAATCTGAATGTAAGTTTTGCTGGGTATAAGATTCTGGTTGGCATCCATTTTCTTTTAGGTCTTGAAAAATGTTATTCCAGGCCCTTCTAGCTTTTAAGGTCTAGATTGAAAAATCTGCTGATATCCGTATTGGTTTCCCCCTGAATGTAATTTGGTTCTTTCCTCTCACAGCCTTTCCATTACTTTTGAGAATGAAGATACTTTGCTAAGTTCCTCACTGAGATGTGCCATTGGTTATTGAGTTGCCTATGGCTGTCTATCCAGGATTTATTTTCCTCTTTGTGACAAACAGGTTAAATCTTACTTCATAGGTAAGCTTAGGACAGGAGCTTGAAGTAAGGCCCCTTCTTGATATTCCTGGGGCAGAATATGTTAGGTATAAAGCCACCTTTCTCTCCCACTACAGGAACCACATGTCAATCTGCGTTACGCCTGCCTCTCCCTTTTCAGGAACCCAACTTCCCAACCCACCTGTCAATCTGCGTTATGCCCACCTCTCCCGTTACAGGAATTTCCAGCCTACATTGCCATAACCTTCCTGCCTCCCACATTACGTTCTAATATGTCATTGGTCCATCAGTCAGTCTGTAATAATACTTCTCCGTGATTGGTTCCTCCCAGCCCGTGAAATTCCCATAACTGAAAAGATACCCTGCACCATCTTCTTCTTTTCCTTTCCCCTTTCCCCCTAGTGGGCAGGATTCGTCCACATAAAATAAAAAGTTCCTCGTGTGGGACCTGTGTCTGCGAAGTGTTTTTCTGGGAGTTATCAATGAAACAAAACTGCCCCTAACATCTGGCCTAACATCTGGTGCCGAGAACCGGGATGGGTTTTTTCTGCTAACTAAGCAAGCAGAATCCCATCCAATGGCTCCTGTGCCCGCAGATTCAGGCTCACCTTCCATTTACCTGGATGTCCAGTTTTCTGCATACAACACCGGACTCCAAAATTGGTGAGTTCCCCTTAGGCAGGCCCCTGACCATTTAAACACATCTCGGCCACCCACAGCAGTCCCCTCCTTATTTGAGAAGCGGCCGTCTCCACAGTTCCCTCTGCCAGCTTGCAGTTCTCGCCAAACGCCCACACTTCCCTCTCGCCGCCCTGCGGCTTTCCCCCCTCGTGGCTCCCGCCGCTCAACTGCCGTGGTGTGGGAGTACCTCCTTGGTCCTCATAATTGGTCTTAGTTGTTGGGTGGATGTCTGAATTTTATGGTGCTGAGATTCTTTCTCAGGGTTTGAAGCTCGCTCTCTTCTGCCACTGCTCACCTCACGGCTTCCTCTTGCCGCCCTGCGGCTTCCCCCACATCACAGCTCTTGCTCGAAATCCTGGCCAGGTCTTCAAACTCTCTCAGCTCTTTGTCCGGTTAAACATTGATTTCAGGTGACTAACAAATCATTGTTCTAACCTCTCATTGCCTGGCACTGTGGTTTTTGGCACGCCAAATCCACTAGCCAGGTGGGTCTCAGATTACCATGGAATTCAAAACTTCCAACCCAGCAAACTTGCCCCTGAGATGCTTATTAAATCATCTCAAACCCCTTCACCTATTCCCTGAATCAGAGCTAAATTGTCCTTTAGATTGTAAGTCAGAATGGTCTACTTATGATACCCTAAATTCTAACTTTGTACTAGGTATAATTGCATGCCTCATTGTACTAGTTATAATTAAATACATATGTGGGCAACTTGGTGAATGGAAAGGAACTTTTCCCCTTTGTGTTTTTTCTTTCTTTTAGGCTAAACCTAATCTCTGCTCTCCCCAAATCCTGAACCTGTTCTCTTGGCTTCTCCCCAATCTTTTAACCCTTCTTTCCCTTCTGAGTTCGATCCAGCCAATGAGTCATCTCCTTACAAGCCTCCTACTGCAGAAGTCCTTATCCATTCTTCTTCTTTGCCTCATTCTGTTTCTCCTTCCGCTCCTCCATTCAGCCCACCAAGTCCCCCCACCACGCGGTCCCATGCACATATCATAACCCCTTTACGGGAGGTGGCTGGCACAGAGGAAGTAATCAAAGTTCATGTCCCCTTTGCACTGTCTGATCTGTCTCAAATAGAGAAGCAGCTAGATTCCTTCACCTCCAACCCTGCAACCTTCATTAAGGAATTTCAGTACCTTATCCAGTCTTATAACCATACCTGGCATGACATTTACATAATCATGTCCAACACCCTAACCCCTGAGAAACACAGGAAAGTCTGGGAACAGGCATGCAATTATGAAGATGACATTCATCATTCGAACCCAACCCATCCCATTGGGGCTGAAGAGGTACCAAATAGAGAGCCCCTATGGGACTATAATACTGAGGCTGGGTGTCTACAGCAAGATAGTTTTCAAACTTGCATCCTCACAGGTCTATGAAAAGCTAGTATTAAACCCATTATCTATGATAAACTTCAGGTAGTAATACAGGACAAAGATGAAAACCCATCAGCATTTCTAAGCCGCCTTACAGAGGCCATGCTTAAGTACACCAACCAGGATCCCGAAAACCCAGAGGCACGGCAGCTACTTATGATTTATTATTTTTCCCAAAGTTACCCTGGCATGTCGGGGTTTCGGCCGGACCCCTGGCCCTAGGTGTGGCAAGGCCAAGATGGCGCCTGGCAGGATGCCAGTGTGGTTGAGTGTAGCTAGCTTGTGCGCAAACAACTGATGTCGCTTGAGGAAGTTTCAGTGATTGGTTGAGGCCCCCTCATGGACACTGCATGCCTGTATATGCTGCCTGTATCTCTCCACGCTCTCCCCTCGTGCTCTGTATGATGATTGGTCGCTTGGGGGCATATATCGAGGTGTAGCTTCCCCCAAAAGAGGAAGAAGAAGCAAGAAACAAACCACGGCAGACGCGCGCAATAAAGAGCTGAAAAGAACCAGGTGTTGTGTCTCTCTGCGGGCAGGGAGCGCGACAGGTGGTGCCGAAACCCCGGGAGCTCAGTAACACGATAGGTAAGTAATCAACAGGTAAAGTATAAAGTTTGAAAGAGGTTGCGAACCTGATCTCTAGACACATAAAACGGCTGTGAGCCTGAGTGTAAAGGAAAAAAGGAAAGAGGCTGCGAGCCTGAGTTAACAGGAAAGAGGCTGCGAGCCTGAGCTAAAACAGAAGTATATGTAGTTCTTTGTCAATGTGTGATAAGCGATTGATGTGTGTTCTTGTCTTTTCTTTTGTTCTCCTTGTTTGGTTTGTGTGTGTAGTCTTCTTAAGTCTTAGTGCTAGTGGATTATTACATCATGGGAATGGAACTATCTAAGACTAGGATGCAACAGCCCCTCCGGGAACTGTTAAAGAGCAACGGCACTCCATTAAAGGCAAAGACAGCACGTACATTCTTAGATACAATAGAAAAGGTATCCCCTTGGTTTCTGGAGGAGGGGTTGTTAAACATACCTCAATGGGAACAGCTAGGAGAAGATCTGCATGTAGCAGACAAACAGGTATCACTCCCTGTGGGGACTCTAGCCATCTGGTCTTTGATTAAATCTTGCTTACAAAGTAAAAAGCCAAGTTCACAAAAATCTTTAGAAGAGGGAAGTCAAGTTTTAGAAGAAATTAAAGAGGAACAGTCATGTACTTCAGGAAGGAGAAGTGAAATAGGAGGGGGAAGTGAAATGGGTTCTGACTCTGAAGGGGAACTCTCAGGAGAGGAACTGGAACAAAGGGTACAAAAATTAAAATTGGGGAAGGAGCGCCCTCTGGTGCCTGTTACACCCTCTGCACCCCCAGTGGATCTACCTCCTGTTACTGGGTCTAGTAGACATACAGGATGGTCTACAGTACAGGAAGATAGCGTTTATCCAGTGTTTGAGGACGCACAGCAACAACGTTATCACCAACCTATAGATTTTAAAATGGTCAAACAGCTAAAGGAAGCTGTCAGTACTTATGGGCCTCAATCTGCCTTTACGGTGTCTCTGGTGGAAACCATGATGTCTCTAAATTTATTACCTCTAGATTGGACTAATTTAGCTAGAGCCACATTATCAGGAGGGCAGTACCTTATGTGGAAGACGTCTTGGCAGGAACTTTCAACAGATACTGCAAGGCGTAACGCAGCTGCAGGAAATCCACAAGTAGACAGAGATATGTTAATGGGAACGGGGCCTTATGAAGGGGTACAGGCTCAAGTTAATTATCATCCAGCGGTTTATGCTCAAATAGCAGTAGCCGCAACTAAGGCTTGGAAAACATTACAAGGAACTGGAGACTTACAGGGACAGTTGTCTAAAGTTACTCAAGGAAACAATGAGCCGTATGCAGATTTTGTAGACAGGTTAATACAGACTGCTTCAAGAATTTTTGGGGACGCTGACTCTGCAATGCCTTTGGTAAAACAATTGGCTTATGAACAGGCTAATAAGTGGTGTAAAGAAGCAATTAGACCTTGGAAAAATAAAGATCTTACTACTTATCTGAGAGTATGTAAAGATATTAATGAATCTACAGGAAATAATGCGGCATTTGTTGCTGCTATAGACAGACAGACCCAGACACTTGCTAATATTGTTTCTCAGGGATTTGGAGGGAAATCTAAACCAGAACCAAGGAAATGTTTTAGCTGTGGACAAGCGGGTCATTTAAAAGCAACATGCCCACAAAAACCAGCTTCGCCTCATCAAGCCCCAGGCTTATGTCCTCGGTGCCAAAAAGGTCCACACTGGCTCAGTGAGTGTAAATCCGTTAGAGACAAACAGGGTAATATTCTGCCACCCAATACCAGGATGACAAAAAACGTGATGAGGGGCCCGCCCCGGGGCCCGCCACAAATATACGGGGTAATCCAACAAGTGCCCAGGCAGTGGTACCCCCCGACAGAGAAGGGGACACTGCCCAGGAGCAGAGGGCCACAACAGGAAGCGCAGGATTGGACATCTGTGCCACCTCCAGACTCGTACTAACACCTGATATGGGTGTACAAATGGTGGACACAGACTGGGATGGCAATATTCCTGCAGACTCAGTAGGGTTGCTCCTTGGCAGAAGTTCTTCTACTTTAAGAGGTCTTATAGTCCACCCAGGAGTAATTGACCCAGACTTTCAAGGACAAGTTAGGGCTATGATTTCTTCACCCAAAGGGATTACAGTCATTTCTCCAGGAGACAGAATAGCACAAATGTTAATTTTGCCTAGCCAACATTCTTTATGGCCTAGTAGGGAGACAACAAGAGGAGATAAAGGATTCGGGTCTACAGGTGGACCCTGGGCTAATTTTACTATGGACCTCCAAGATAGACCCATTATGCAACTAACAGTAGGGCATAAACCTTTTATAGGATTACTGGACACAGGAGCTGATAAAAGTATAATAAGTTGTCGGGGTTTCTAGAGCCCCTGGCCTTAGACATGGTCAAGATGGCGCCTGACGCTGAGCCAAAAGCGGCCAGCTATACAGTAAACAACCAGCAAATTCCAATAATTGGCTAGTTAACGATGTGGCTAGAGCATGCCCCCTCGTGTACCCATCCCGCGCCTGCAGCTGTCCGCGTTTATCTTGTGTACTCTCCCCTGATTGACTGAAGTGTATATAAGCCTGGTGGGTGGGAGAGTAGGGGGCAGAAGCTGAGGAAGGGACGGAAGAAGCGGAAGAACCGGCAGCGGCGACAGCAGCGAGAACGGAGCTGGAAGGAGGAAGTACGCGGGAGTGGAAGGAGCTGGGAAAAGGAAAGCTGAAAGTGCGAAGAAGCTAGGGGTAAGAGAAGCGTAGGAAAGAACCTGTGCACAATAAACTTCCAAAGCTTCAGACATTTGCCGTGTCTCTCTCTGCGGGCAGAGGGGACGCGACAATAAGTGAGGCAGTTTGGCCCAAAGGTTGGCCTGTAGTTACAGCTAATCAAAACTTACAAGGGTTGGGAGTGGCTCAATCGCCTAACCAGAGTGCTGCTTCACTGTCTTGGAGGGATAATGAGGGTCATTCAGGGGTGTTCCAACCATATATTTGTAAAATACCTATTTCTTTATGGGGAAGGGATGTCTTAACTCAGATGAATGCTAAGTTGACAACAAACATTAATTCTAAACCTGCAGCACGTATGATGAAAAAAATGAAGTATACAGAAGGTTTGGGATTAGGGAAGGAACAACAAGGGCCTTCACAACCCATCCCCCTTCCTCCTCCAAAAAACGATTTCGAAGGGCTGGGTTTTATGTAGGGGCCACTGTTATTACACCTATTCCAATAGTTTGGAAGGATGATAAGCCGCAATGGATTCCACAGTGGCCCTTAACTATAGAAAAATTACAAGCGGCTCATAAATTAGTACAAGAACAAGTACAGGCAGGACATTTACAACTTTCTACTTCTCCCTGGAATACACCCATCTTTGTCATTAAAAAAAAAAGGTCTGGAAAATGGAGACTATTACATGATTTAAGGGCTATTAATGCACAGATGTTTCCTATGGGTCCTCTACAACGTGGATTGCCATTAGTCACAGCCTTACCTAAAAATTGGCCCACCATTATTTTAGATTTAAAAGATTGTTTTTTCTCAATTCCATTACATGTCAAGGATTGTTGGCGATTTGCTTTTACTTTACCTTCTCTCAATCATGCACAGCCTGATCAAAGATTTGAATGGACTGTATTGCCTCAAGGCATGGCTAATAGTCCTACGTTATGTCAAATTTATGTAGATAAAGCCTTAAAACCTACTAGGGAGACCTTCCCAGATTTATTGATTTATCATTACATGGATGATATTCTTCTTTGTCATGACAATAAACAGTTACTGGAAAAGGCTTTGCAATTCTTAATATCTACTCTACAGCAATATGGTTTAAACATCTCTCCAGAAAAGTTACAAATGGGAGAAACTCAAGAATATCTGGGCACTAAACTTACGGCTACTATGGTAAAGCCTCTAAAACTAACTATTAGAACTAGTGAACTTAAAACTTTAAATGACTTTCAAAAGCTTCTTGGAGATATAAATTGGATTAGGCCATATTTAAAAATTACCACAGGAGAATTAAAACCTTTATTTGATATACTTAAGGGAGATCCTGATCTTTGTTCCCTGAGGATCCTTACTCCAGAAGGACGAAGAGCTCTTACATTGGTGGAACAAAGATTACAGTCAGATCACACAGAAAGATGTGATCCATTCCAGCCTCTAATGTTAATCATTATTCCAGAACAACATAGTCCATATGGAATTATATGGCAAGGAGGACCTTTACAAAGTATTAATCTCCCAGCATCGCCTACAAAACAATTACAAACATTTCCTAAAGCAATAGCTCAATTAATATATAAAGGGTTAAAAGCCTGCGTTACTATATTTGGAAGCCATCCTGAGGTCATTATTATTCCCTATACTAAACTACAAATACAATGGTTGATTCAACATGATGATGATTGGGCTGTTTTGTATTACTCAACCACAGCAACATTTGATAATCATTATCCTAAACATCCATGGATACAATTCTGTAAAAATACTCCAATTATATTTCCAAAAATTACCAAAACGCAGCCCTTACCTCATTGCCAAACCATATTCACTGATGGATCTAAAAATGGAGTGGGAGCAGTAATAATTGATGATAAAGTAGAAACTGTTATTCTCCCCCCTTCATCTGCCCAAGTAGTAGAACTTGCTGCAGTAGTTTTAGCTTTTAACATTATGATAGAGCAGCCTTTCAATCTATTATCTGACAGTCATTATATAGTACAATCAGTGCCCTGTTTAGAAACTGTTCCTTATATTCCTGATGGATCCGCAGTTGCTCCTTATTTTCGAACTTTGCGTGCATTAATCTTAGACCGCAAGTATCCCTTTTATATAGGACATATTAGAGCTCATTCTAATCTGCCGGGGCCACTCGCCAAAGCAAATGCTAAAGCTGACAAAACTACAAAAACTGTTTTTGCTTTTACAGCATTCAAACAAGCCCAGATGTTTCATTCACAGTTTCATGTCAATTCTACTACCCTTAGAAGAAAATTCAATATTTCTAAAGATGCTGCCAGACAAATTGTTAAAACATGTCAACATTGTGCTCCATTATTACCAGTTCAGTCTACTGGAGTAAATCCCAAGGGACTTTTACCTAATCATATTTGACAAATGGATGTTACTCATTTTTCAGAGTTTGGAAAACTTAAATATGTTCATGTGTCAGTTGACACTGCCTCAGGAGTGATCATGGCCTCTGCTCACACAGGTGAAAAGGTTAAAGATGTCATACAACATTGTTTACAGGCCTTTGCAGCCTGGGGCATTCCTAAAATCATTAAAACTGACAATGGACCGGCTTACACATCCAAAAGTTTCTTACAATTTACACAAACTTTTAATATACAACTTATCACAGGAATTCCTTATAATCCTCAAGGACAAGGCATAGTGGAGCGCACTCATTTAACGTTAAAAAATTGCTTACAAAAACAAAAAGGGGGAATAGGTGCTGAATTTAGAGCACCTAAAGATAAACTAAATTTAGTACTTTTTATTTTAAATTTTTTAAATGTGGATAAGAATGGACATACGGCTGCAGAAAGGCATGCTAATCCCACAAGTACTCAAGTGTGGGTAAAATGGAAAGATATTCTCACAGGAACATGGAAAGGCCCAGATCCAGTTCTTCGGTGGGTCCGAGGGTCTGTTTGTGTTTTCCCGCAGGATCAGCAAACACCGATCTGGATACCTGAAAGGTTGACGAGACTGGTGCATCAAAACAACGATGAAGAACATCGTGCTGATAAACATCCTATTGATGATGACAATGACACCGGTGAAGACTCGGGACCTGTGGGCAATAGTTAGAGTTTGGCCATATCCTCTGCCTTTAACTAATACCTCCTCTTTATTCCCTCCCATATTTAGCACTAATGCTTCTACGGGATTGCCTGTACCAGCTTCTCCTGTTCAATAAGGGTTCTTCTTCACTCCCAATTTTAATGATAATTTTACAAATAATGATGTTCATTTAGGCATGAGACGTGTCAATCCTTCTACAGCTGGCTACTCTTCACTTAGACCTCAGGATACACTAATTTACAACCTTTCTTTGCTCTCTTAGGAGGACCAGAAATATTACGTTTCCACCTACGCCAGTTTGTGTTTTTTCCCCCTTTTATGTTTTTGCTAACAAACAAAAAAGATGTTTCTCTCAATCTCTCTCAATGTTGGAATGCTTCTAGGTTCTCATAATCAGTCTTAATGCATATTCCTACCTTCCTACCAGTCCCAGTCTTTGTTACAGATACAGAACTGCCAGTGCTATTATCAAGAAACAGAAGAGATCTTGGCATCACAGCAGTTGTGATCACTGCCATTGCAGCCACTGCGGCAGCTGTAGCCTTAACTGCGTCAGTACAGTCTGCAGCTACGCTCAACAATGTGGTTCAACAGACTGCTACTGCCTTATCTACTCAGCAGACAGTGGATCAACACTTAAAAGCAGGGATTCTTTTAGTAAACCAGCGAGTGGACTTGCTTCAAGAACAAATAGACATTTTACAGGAACTGTTAAACGTGGGATGTATTTATCGTCTGACGGGACTGTGCGTTACACCTGTAGCTTACCATAATTTCAGTTATGCAGCAAACTTGTCTAGAATCTTGTCTGCTCAGCTACAAACAAATTGGTCTTATACATTTGATAATCTTACTGCTATTCTTAGATCTCAAATTGTTAGCCTTAATGCTACTAGAGTTAATGTAGCCCCTATGTCCGAAGTGCTAAGTTGGTTATCCTCCTCTTTCAGCTTTGTAAAACAATGGGCAGGTATGGGAGCCTTTTGTATGTTCATGGTTGTTGCTGTTGTCTTCCTCACACGCTTTATCATGCGCATGCGCCGAGATCAAGCTAGAGATCGTATCATTTTCCATCAGGCCATGGCTGCCCTAGAGGCCGGCAGTTCCCCACAAGTATGGCTCACGATGCTGGATCGCTAGCCAGACGGGTAAGGTAGGAGGTGACCACCGTACCAACCTAAGACAGGAGCTGTAGCATGCTCTGCAGTTATCCGATGACGGGTAAGGACGGTGGTTGACCACTCCGCCTAAGACAGGCACGGTCCCGAGCTTTCCTTTTCTTTTTAAAAGAGAAAAGGGGGAACTGTCGGGGTTTCGGCCGGACCCCTGGCCCTAGGTGTGGCAAGGCCAAGATGGCGCCTGGCAGGATGCCAGTGTGGTTGAGTGTAGCTAGCTTGTGCGCAAACAACTGATGTCGCTTGAGGAAGTTTCAGTGATTGGTTGAGGCCCCCTCATGGACACTGCATGCCTGTATATGCTGCCTGTATCTGTCCACGCTCTCCCCTCGTGCTCTGTATGATGATTGGTCGCTTGGGGGCATATATCGAGGTGTAGCTTCCCCCAAAAGAGGAAGAAGAAGCAAGAAACAAACCACGGCAGACGTGCGCAATAAAGAGCTGAAAAGAACCAGGTGTTGTGTCTCTCTGCGGGCAGGGAGCGCGACACTGGCATAAAGATAAAATTGAGGCAGTTGGATAGGGGGCCCCTTGCTCCACAGCCAGAGGTTCTAGCAGTGGCATTCTAGGTTTACAACGGAAGGGAAGGAAAAAAACAAAAATTAAAATACCAAATGCTGGCCAAAGCCTTTCAGCCAGCTAGACCTGCCCAACTGTCTACCGCTAGGGGCGCCCAAGCTCCCAGAAGACCTTCAAGCTCATGCCTCAAGTGCAGGCAAGAGGGCCACTGGGCACGAACCTGCCCCAACCCCCGGCAGCCCCCAAGTCCTTGTCCAAAATGCCACCAACTGGGACATTGGGCAATGAATTGCCCTGGTTCTCAGAGAAGTGCCAGGTCATCCTTGGCCCCTCCCTCTAATGACTTGCTGGGATTTGCAATGGACGAATGAAGGGGCCCGGGACTTCTGCACCTGACGACCATCATGACTCAGGAGCCCCGGGTGACCCTTATGGTGGCAGGCAGGCAGATCCCTTTCCTTATAGACACTGGAGCCACATTCTCAGTGCTGCAGGAATTTTGGGGACCCACTTCCCCTGCCAAATCCTCTATTGTTGGGGTAGAGGGAAAACCATATAATCCCCTACAAACCCCTCCAATAAGCTGCCATATAGGACAAATTGACTTTACTCATTCCTTTTTAATAATTCCTTCATGTCCCATTTCCCTTCTGGGAAGGGACATCCTAACCAAACTGGGTGCCTCTATTTCCTTCTCACCCACCATGCACCTTAGCCAAGACTCCTCTGCTATTCCTCTCCTTATGACTCTACAGGAATATACAACTCAAACAGAGTCCTCATATCCCCTTCCTCCCTCCTGGTCAACCTGGTTGACCCCAAGGTCTGGGACACTCATACACCCTCTGTAGCTAAATGCTCACCTGTATTCATTCATCTAAAGGACCCAACATCCTACCCAGACCAGGCCCAATATCCCCTTCCCCAAAGGAGCCTCATAGGACTTCAACCAATCATTCAGGACTTAAGGTAGAAAGGCTTCCTGTGCCCTGCCAACTCACCTTATAACACTCCCATCCTGGCTGTTAAGAAACCTAATGAATCTTACCATCTAGTGCAAGACCTCCACATCATTAACTCAGCAGTGGTCCCCATCTTTCCCATTGTATCCAATGCTTACACCCTACTTTCTTCTATCCCTTCTTCCACCACATAATTTTCAATGCTAGATTTAAAGGATTCATTTTTTACTGTCCCACTTCACCCTGATTCACAGCATCTCTTTGCTTTTACTTGGACTGACCCTTTCACTCGAGTTTCTTCTCAGCTGACCTGGACAGTTTTCCCACAGGATTTCCAAGACAGTCCTCATCTCTTTGGCCAAACATTATCTCAGGATCTTGCTTCTCTCACAATCATTTCCTCCTTTCTTTTACAGTATGTTGATGATCTTCTTCTATGTAGCCCCTCTCTTGAGGACTCCCAAAGGGACACAAATAAGCTTTTAAACTTTCTGGCTGACAGGGGTTATAGAGTTTCTCCAGCAAAAGTGCAACTTTCCCAGTCTCAGGTTGTTTACTTAGATGTTAGCCTCTCACCTGGATTTAAAGCCATCACTGTAGAGAGAAAAGCATTAATACAGGACATGCCCACTCCATCCACCAAAGAAGAAATCCTTTCCTTTTTGGGATTAGCAGGATATTTACAATCCTGGATCCCCAATTTTTTCATCCTAGAAGCTCCCCTATATGAGGCTCCAAAGTGTACTCCCACTGAACCTCTCCTCAACACAGTGAAAGCCCCTTTCTAGATCTTAAGGAAAGCCCTTCTTCAAACCCCAGCCCTACATCTACCTTGCTTAACCAAACTATTCTACCTGTTTGTCTCCGAGAAAAGTGGGTTAACCTTGGGAGTCTTAGGACACATGTTTGGTCCCACTTTTGGACCAATAGCATACCTGTCAAAGAGGTTAGACCCCACTATAAGGGGCTAGACACCATGTCTTAGAGTATTAGCAGCAGCATTTGTCTTAATTCAGGAATCAAAAACTTTCTTTCGGGGCTCCCACCAAAGTGCACTCACCTCATCATCTGTCTAAGCTTCTTACTTATAAAGGCCTGCAAATGCTACCACCCTGTCGGGTGTTAACCTTACAAACTGCTCTTATTGAGGACTCTTCCATTTCCTTCAAAACATGCTCTCCTCTAAATCCAGCCACCCTCTTACCCCTACTTTCCAATATACATGCTTCTGCAACCCACAGCTGTCTTGACACCCTGGAATAGTTACTTTCCTACCCCTCTAACGTCCAGGAAGGAGCTCTATGCAACCCTTTCATATGGTTCACTGATGGAAGCTCATTTCTCCATAAAGGAATCCGTTGAGCTGGATATGCCATTGTCTCTCTTCAAAAGGTAATAGAGTCAGGACCACTACCCAACAACACTACCAATCAACAGGTGGAACTAATTGCCCTCGCAAAGGGACAATCCCTCACAGTCTACACTGACTCCAAATATGCTTTTCACATTATCCTCTCTCATGATGCTATCTGGAAAGAGAGAGGCCTTCTTACTACAAGAGGAAACTCCATCACCAACTCTAGTTACTTTCTAAAACTCCTTGAGGATGTTCACCTCCCAGCAACTATAGACCTTGTACATTGCAGAGACCATCAAACACATCAATCATTCATCTCTTCAGGTAATAACAAGGCAGATGAGGAGGCTAAAAGGGCTGCCCTCTCATCCAGGCCAGCCCCTATTATGGCTCTCCATAATCCTTTGCCTTCACCACCCCCCAACAGGGAAATACTTTCCTATCTCCATTGTCTGTTTCACCCCAACCTTTCTTCACTCTTACAATTTGCTAAAACTCATCTGCAACTGTCCTCCTCTGATATCTCATTTCTAAAGGAAATCTCTTCCTCATGTGAAGTCTGCCTGCAAACAAATCCTACAACTGTCAGGCCCCCCATTTTTCCGACTCACCAAGCCCGTGGCACCATTCCAGGGGTATACTGGCAGCTTGATTTCACTCACATGCCCACAGTAAGAAAGTCTAAATACTTATTGGTTATGATAGACACCTTCTCAGGATGGATTGAAGCCATCCCCACCTCCAACAAAAGGGCAATAACTGTCTCTACCTTCATCCTTCATGAAATCATCCCTCGCTTTGGAGTACCTACTTCCTTCCCTTCAGATAATGGACCTGAATTCATTTCCCAAGTCACCCAACAACTTGCCAAGGCTCTCGGGGTCCCTTGGCATTTCCACATTCCTTTTCACCCAAAGTCATCAGGCAAAGTAGAAAGAGCAAACCGAACTCTTAAAAATGTTTTAACCAAGCTCTCTTTAGAACTTCACCTCGACTGGGTTAAAGTCCTGCCCCTTGCTCTTCTGCGTCTTTGCTCACTCCCAAAGAAACCAATTAATATTTCCCCTTTTGAGTTAATGTATGGTCGTTCCATCCTGCCACCTGGAATAGAGCCCCTTCCTTCTCTTCTTCCTTCTCAAATATCCATTCCTCTCCTAAATCACATTCGAGCATTTCTATGGGGTTATGCTGACTCCACCCTACCCAAACCTGTATCTAGCCTCCTTACCCAACCTCTTCAAATAGGAGACCAAGTTTTTATTTCTCCTACTCAGGAAGCTACAATCCCTCTATCCCCCAAGTGGCAGGGACCCCATACAGTGATCCTAACCATGCCAATAGCTGTCAAGGTACAAAATCTACCAGGATGGCTGCACATTTCTTGGGTTAAGCTCTATTCTCAGTCCACTAACACTTCTCCAGCTCCTAATCCACAGGCTTCTTCCAACTGATACTCAGTCACTCCTGTGGGACCCCTTCATCTCAGACTGAAGATCATGAAGTCCTCCACCTCTTCCTCCCATTCCAGAAATAGGGAGCCAGACGATACCAGACAACCATGCCCAGCCATGAGGACTGGAGTCCTGCTGATAATTTTCCTAACCACTGAATTTTCTTTCCAATAGAAAGCCAGCCAAAGAGGGGAGCCCCCTGTCTTTTACTTTCATGTCAATTAATCAACTTTTATTGCAGAAATATCAGGATCTCACAAAAAATTGGAGCCTGGCTGAAGATGTGCCTCCAGGATTGGAGCCTGGCTGCAGATGTGCCTCCAGAGAAACTATCAATTCTCCAGTTATTCCTGTCACAATGATACCCCCTCTATGTCCACACCCAGCAGGAAGTAATTACAGAAAACTGACCTTCATCCATGTACCCAAAAAAAAAAAATTTTTATAAAAAAGGAAATGGGGAAATGTTAGGTATAAAGCCACCTTTCTCTCCTGCTACAGGAACCACCTGTCAATCTGCATTATGCCCGCCTCTCCCGTTACAGAAAGCCAGCCTCCCAACCCACCTGTCAATCTGCATTATGCCCACCTCTCCCGTTACAGGAATTTCTGGCTTATGTTGCCATAACCTTCCTGCCTCCCACATTACGTTCTAATATGTCATTGGTCCATCAGTCAGTCTGTAATAATTCTCCTCCGTGATTGGTTCCTCCCAGTCTACGAAATTCCCATAACTGAAAAGAAACCCTGCACCATCTTCTTCTTTTCCTTTCCCCTTTCCCCCTAGTGGGCATGATTCATCTGCATAAAATAAAAAGTTCCTCGTGTGGGACCTGTGTCTGCCGAGTGTTTTTCTGGGAGGTATTGACGAAACAAAACTGCTCCTAACATCTGGCCTAACAGAATATTGTTCTATAGTGGCTATTTTCTGTAGTATTGAACCTGTTGATGACATAATTAAGCTTTATTTTTTGAGATCTTTTATTTCCTATTAGTTAAGAAGTTTAGGAGTTCTGCAATGACCTTTTGATATTCCTCCTGGGTGGAAGCACATAAAGGATGTACTTTACTTACTGAAGAACAATCACAGAATCTTTTATCTCTGAATTGTGTTAAGTCCTTAGCTAAGGTTTGTCCAGAACAGGTAAGGGCCATCTAAATCCTGAGGCAATACTGTCTAGGTTAGTTGAGATACAGTATCTGGTTCCTCAAAGGCAAACATAAATTGCTATTCAGAGTCTAGCGTAGACAGGAAAAGTCATCTTTTAAATCTAACTTAGTAAACCAAGCAGCAATTGGAATCCAAGATAAAAGTGTATGGATTAAGAACTACAGGGTGGGGGAAATTACTGCTTCATTATTCTAAAGTTTTGGACTAGGTAGTTTGCTTTTTAACTCCTAAAATGGGTGAATTGCATGGGCTATTGCAAGGCATTAAAAGTTTCTATCAGTTTGAATGATCTTTAATAAGTCCTTTTTCTTGCCTATATGTTCCCTTTTCTTTCTTTTTGATGTCTATTAAAAATGGAAGATGCAAGCTGGAGAAGATCATCTGAGGATTGATCAGGGCCATGTGCCAATTTTGTAATTTCCTCTAAATATTCGGGGCTGACTAAATGATAAATTTATACTTTAAAAGTAGGTGGCCCTTTATGGATTCAGGATTCAGAGTGGTGTGCTTTCTTATTGCTTTCCTAAGTCTCTCCATGAAAATAGCAGGACTTTCCTGAAGACTGCATAATAGTTTTTTTTAGGCATTTTACTCATTATTTTGAATCCCAGTTAGGATGGTTTCTGTGAACTGCCTCTTCTCTAGATGGTTAATAGCATAATTTTCCAGGTGAAGTCAAATACCTGGTGTAAGTTTTGAAACATCTCAATATTTATTAGGATCCTCCAAAATCCTCTTTAAATTTATTTTGTCTCTCTTAAATTGGGAGGGTTCCCTTGATTTTCCTCCCTTAGTGGGTGATTCCTTAAGGCTTTCTCCTCTTATGGTAGAGATTATTGCTGTCAAGCATGGTAACATATGAAAGGCACTTTTCTTGATCACTTGCAATTTAGCAGTATGCAGGCTAGTGGTCAACCTGGCAATACTGTTGAGAGAGAAACTCCCTTCTGAGTTAGAAGTATTATGGACGTCTCCCTAACTGAGGTTCCTTACGGTCCAGAAAAACCTGTCTCTCACTACCTGGCTTTGCCAAAGTTATTTCTGGCCCTCTTTGTCAAAGTGCTAGGGTCCTAGTTTGCCCTGTGCTAGAGACCCTGGGAGGATTCAGACTTAAGGGCATTACTGCTTTCCTCCTGCCACTATAAACTCCTAATTATGAAAAATGATGACAAAAGTAAAAAGTGTGCCCTTTGCCTATCTTTTTGCCCTGTAGACTATAGAAATCTCCAGAGGGTGAGGGGACATCTATTGGTTGTTAGGCGTATAACACCCTTTGCTTGGAGGGTCTCACTAGAGGGGTTTTTAAATGCCTCCCTCTTGCAGCTTAAAGAGAACACCGTGAGCACATTTAAGCATAGGAAAAGTAGTGGGGAGACTCTACTGTCTAGACTAGTGAAGGCTAACTATGCGAACAAAGGGAACCTGGGCATTTTCATACTAATCATCCCAGGCCTTAAT
Source organism: Sciurus carolinensis (assembly GCF_902686445.1). Taxonomy (NCBI): domain Eukaryota; kingdom Metazoa; phylum Chordata; class Mammalia; order Rodentia; family Sciuridae; genus Sciurus; species Sciurus carolinensis. The sequence goes on along the minus strand of NW_025920197.1, from coordinate 3,247 downwards.
CCTACAGTCTGAATTCCTAATGTCTGACTGGCAAGGGAAGGGGATCATCCAGGAGGGAGTGGATATGCGGGAGTGTTGTGCACTGTACGGCCTATATGGAGGCAAAGGTAATTGGCGCTTTCCCTCAGTGCCATTGTCTACCGATCACCCTGGATACCCCTCAGGGCTGTCGGGAGGGGGAGTCTGGAGAAGGAACCTTTGGGGTTCCTTCAGTTGTTCCAAACCTTCCTCCAACTCCACCCATCCTGGGCAGATCAGGACTAGGGACACTGTGTACTTGCGGCCATTGTGCTCCGGGCCTGGACAGAAAAGTAGGAAACGGCTTCAGCACAGTCCAACATGCCTACAGAGCAGGTGATTGGAAACTTGCCTGGGCCAGGAAACCTCTCACCTGAGTCTTAAGAATGGCGACTGCACTAACTGCATTTAAGTAGCCGACGGGTGCCCATTTTGCCCTTCAAAAATAAAGAGACAGAAAGAAAGATGCACCTCAAAAAGATGTGGGGTGCGTGGAGAAAGAAGCTTACTTACCTTGGCGTAAATCTAGGTGGGACCTCCAAATCTGATACCGCCGTTTACTGGTGACGAGTTCTGCTCCTTCTAATGTTGAAGATTGAACACTAGAGAAGCACACCAAGGCAAGCATATTATGCAGGTTTATTTAAAGGTAATAATACAGACTTCTCCTGGCAGGAAGAAGGGGGCCATGGCTGAGGTTCTAAAAGTCCTGAGAAGTGAGTGCACTCTACATCTTTTATAGATTAAAGTCTCTTTTGTTCTCCAGTTTTCTCCCTCCTTATCTCTCTCTCTCCTTCCTTCCTACGTGACTAGGCCTGGTTTTGCATTAAGTAGGAAGACATGGGCAGGGGCAGGGCCAAGGTGATTGAGGCAGGAAAGGGCCCAGGGGGCATTAATTAGCAGCTACTTGCTTGCAGTCCTTGATAAAGGCAGGTAAATTTGGTAATCCATGGGCTCCGGAGATCCTTGACATTCCATTCTTCCACGGGCAGTCTCCAACTTCCAAAGGCAGATGGCCTCATGGCTTCATTTCCTCAAATTGACCCAATTTCCTATTTCTACACTAACTACCTGTCCTTAATTCTGGCTTCACTTTGCACCACACAGCCTTTGTCCACTGCCCTGTTCCTTAGCTCATTAATTTGGATACATGAGGACAATCCTTAGGCAGCAACCACTGAGAAATGAGGGCACATCGATTCTGGGTGTCTGAGCTTGGGATGTCCTGTTTTCAGCAATTCTGCTGGCTCCATGTGCACTGATTTTGGAGGTCTCCAAACCTCGACCAAGGGGCTGAGTGACCCGGCAACCCCCAAACCACCTCCCCCCATCCTCAGGTAAACTTCAGCCTCTAACCACCAAATCCTTAGCCCCCGGTTTTCTCTTACCCCAACTCCTCCTCATATTTGGACCTATTTCCCTGTTTCTGTACAAGTAGAAATTACTTGAAATATGAAATACCCTTCCTTCCTTATCTTAGTGGTGGGGTGATAAGATTCCATTTCCTGTGCTGGGTTCAAGCAAGTTGGGCCCATTTCAGTTGGTTTCATTGGATTTTTACCTGTCACCATTTTGTCTGAAAAATCCTGAGTTTCCTAGTCTCTATTGAGGCCAGTAGGGGCTGCAGTTGCCCAGAATTTTGCACCCCAATGTAGAGAATCCACTGAAGCCTCAAACTCTGCCAAGTAGAGACCTGGGCCTGTATTTGTGTGTCCCAGGGGTTGAGTCCCAGGGGATTTTACCTCAGGTGGAGGTAAAAGGAGCCTGAGCAGCTCCAGTGGCATGCCTCAGAATCGCTGGACTCCCCTTGCTTTTGCCAGGCCCTTCACCCAAGACAACACTGGAGAAGATCATGAAAAGTTCTTTGCAATTCCTTCCTCTTCATGGAGAAAGTTGGATAATTTTAAAGATCTTTCTACCTAGTTAAGATGTTCTTCACCACATGCTTTGGAGAAGTTTGATTTTTTTCTTCCATTTTTAAAGCTTTCAATGGTAACAAAAGACTGGAAAATATAAACCCCTCAAAATAGGGTTAGAGAAGGAGCTCATTTTGGAGGGTTTGAAAAGAAAGTCAGAGGCCAAAGAAGGTCATGAAAGGAGAAAGGAGCAAAAGAAAGAGAAAAAGAAAGAAAGGGACCAGCAAGGAGCCAAGAGGGTAGTTTTCAGTTGTCGGGTTGGAGACACCGCATTTGTTCACTGTGGAATCTCTCTTGCATGCTGTTTGAACCCTGACATATCCACCCAAGAACGCTCTCTACCCAGAAAGCCTGAAGCTGTTGCTTTTTTTTTTTCTACTTTGCTTTTCAGTCTTCTTAGTGGCATGGGGAAATCCCTTACAATATATGTAGTCACTAAATCAGAGACCTGCTTTCCTTAACCCATGATCTCTTCTAATCTCATTTATGAAACACCAAAAATTTTAAATTTAACCATGAATATAGAACTTATATAACTTTGAAATAAATATTTGTGTTTTTAGAGTTCTAATATTCTGAGAAATGTAATAGGCAAATGATCATTGATATTTAAAAATATTAACAATATTATTAATGATAATAAATTATATAATAAGCTATAGAATAAACTTTCCAAACTATATTAACACACCTTTGTCAATTTCATTAAAATAGTGGCAGAATTGAAAACTTGGAATTTAATGGTTTAAAGTTGACTGGCAGGTACAGGTTTTCCTCCTCCCCTGGTCATCTTCCCTTTCAGACAGGCTGCCTACTGGGATTGGAGAGATTAGAATGAGGAAACAGGTTCAGGACTTAAGGCCACCAAATCAAGGACTAGTTGTTGCTGGAGTATCAAGGACAGTACACCATGTAAAGAAATGTTTTTCTTCTTTAGGTTTCTCTTAAGAGTAGACATTCCTTGAGAATTATTTAGTCCTTATTTAATTTTTTTAATGCAATTACAAGTTTGTAGTCATGAAATGAAATTCTTACAATTTTTTGAGACTCATTTTACAATTGATTTATTCAAAAACTATTTAAGAAAACAAAAATCTATGAATTTAGAGAAAAATATATAAAGCACAAATATGACAAAGGACTTTTGACCAGAATATATAAAGAACTATAAAAATTAAATGGAAACACACAGCAACAAAAACAACAGAAAGGCAAAAGACATGACCAGACATTTCAGCAGATGAGCACATGTTAAGAATTTCCACATCATCAGACAGAAGGAAAATGCAAATTAAAATCTCAGTGAAATATCT
>NW_025920196.1:686651-802460 GCF_902686445.1 Sciurus carolinensis | reverse complement strand
TTTGTCATCTCAGAAATTATATAGTTTGTATATTCATTGTTTCACATATTCCTTTAAATCTAACCATGAAAGTAATCACATATGCACATTTAAATTTTTGTTTAGCCTATGTAAATCTATTTTATATTTTTAGTCAAGAAAAATATCAGTTATCTTGCACCATTTTTTAAATTATTATAATAGCAAAATATGCTTCTTTTTATTCTCCCTTAACCCAACATTACTTTACCTTTTATCAAGAAAATTATAATTGATTTGTGTTGTATTACATGAATTACATTTGAGGACTTCTTCCTTTGTGATGAACACATCTATAAATGAATTTTTATTTACTTTAATTAGATACTAAATTTGATGATTTCTCTAGGAAGAACTTTTTTTTTTTTTTTTGGCCTGGTGCGAGTGTGTGTGTGTGTGTGTGTGTGTGTTTCTGACAGTTATGGTCACTGGTCACTGGTGGGTTTTAAAGGAAGGAACTGGAGGTATGGGTGTTGTAGGTGGAGGAGCAGTGCATCAGCCCCTCTGGGCTTTATTTCCACCCCAGCCCTGTACTCACCAAACCTGAGGCTCAGCCTTTATCACCACACACCACAGCTCTTGTTAAGTACTCTGTTTCAACTGTCAATCAACTGGGATCAATGAACTGGGGTGCATTCTCTATTTTAACTATGCTCAAGAACTTTGCATTGCACTGTGGCTTCTGGACTGCATGCTTTTCTGACTTGGTCATTACCTTAATTCACATGCATGAACAAAATCATGTTTCATCATTATTTAGATATACCTGCACTTTGTTCTGAGAGTTAGGTTTGTAGACTGCAATGTTGAAGCAATTTTGATTTTTATTTCTTTGAAAACACTTCCTCAGCCCTTTTGGATTTTTGTTCTTACTATTTCAACATGTAAAAATCATTTGTTTTTTTCACTTCATATATGATTTTGCCTAGAAGTCTGACTACAATAAATTTTTGCTCACATAAATATACTAGCCACAGAAATAGAATTTTAAATTATGTTTTTTCTAATCATTTATATTTTAATGACAAGATTATTTTCTAAGATAAATGCTTAATTCTTAGTTTTGGCTTTCAATCTTGTTTTCCTATCTATCCATTTCATCTTTTCTCTTTATCCCAGTATACTTCAACTTTGTGAACACAGATGATTTATTTACTTTTTTTTACTGACTTGATCAACTGCAGTTCCAGTGGTTGTTGCTATTGCCCTAAATACCAGCTAGTTTTTTCAATGGCACATTCAGAGTTTTATTTTTCTTAAATACCTGCAGAGTGTTTCCACTGCCTTCTTCCTCTATTTACCACTCATTCCTACTTCCTAGACAGTGGAGAGAGATTCCCACAGTGGATTACCTCAGTGGGAGCTCACCAGGGCCAAATAGGGAAAGTGTTGGTGTTTTGCTAGCAAATATGGCTTTCTAAATTAATATCAAAATTCTAGTGCTAAAACTCTTTGTCAGTTACCTGTGCCTAAATAAAAAAACAAAGTTAATTAAATAGCAAATGTTGGGCTTTAAAAAAAAAAAAAGAATGAACTGGAAAATTTGAAATATAGAACTTTTCAAAATACCACAGAAATCCAAAACCGAAATGAAAAATTCTTTTTTAAAATTTATTTTATTGTAAACAAATGGGATACATATTGTTTCTCTGTACAAAAAGTAAAGGCATACCATTTGTGTAATCATACATTTACATAGGGTAATGTTTGATCAATTCTGTTACTTTTTCCCTTCCCCCCACCACTCCCTCCCCTCTTTTCCCTCTATACAGTCCCTCCTTCCTCCATTCTTGTCCGCTCCCCCAATTACGTGTCATCATCCACTTATCAGTGTGATCATTCTCCCTTTAGATTTTAGATTTTCTCACTTAGCATGATATTCTCCAGATTTATCCATTTGCCTGCAAATGTCATACTTTTATTATTCTTTATGGCTGAGTAATATTCCATTGTATAAATATGCCACAGTTTATTTATCCATTCATCAATTGAAGGGCATCTAGGTTGGTTACACAATCTGGCTATTGTGAATTGAGTAGCAATGAACATTGATGTGGCTACATCTCTGTAGCATGCTGATTTTAAGTCCTTTGGTTATAGGCTGAGGAGTGGGATAGCTGGATCAAATGGTGGTTCATTCCAAGTTTTCTGAGGAATCTCCACACTGCTTTCCAGTTTGGCTACACTGATTTGCAACCCCACCATAAATACATGAGTGTACCTTTTCCCCCATATCCTCACCAACACCTATTGTTTCTTGTATTCTTGATAATCACCATTCTAATTGGGGTGAGAGGAATCTTACTGTAGTTTTGATTTGCATTTCTCTTATTACTAGAGATGTTGAACATTTTTTCATATGTTTGTTGATTGCTTGTAGATTTTCTTCTGTGAAATGTCTGCTCATTTCTTTAGCCCATTTGTTGATTGGATTATTTGTATTCTTGGTGTAGAGTTTTTTGAGTTCTTTATAGATTCTGGAGAGTAATGCTCTATCTGAAGTATGAGTGGCAAATATTTTCTCTCATTCTGTAGGCTCTCTCTTCACATTGCTGATAATGTCCTTTGCTAAGAGAAAGCTTTTTAGTTTGAATTTATCCCAGTCATTTATTCTTGCTTTTTTTTTTTTTTTTTTTGTGCTATGGGGGTCCTGTTAAGAAAGTCTGATCCTGGGCCAACATGTTGAGGATTTGGACCTACTTTTTCTTCTATAAGGTGAAGCATCTCTGGTCTGATTCCGAGGTACTTGATCCATTTTGAGTTGAGTTTTGTGCAGGGTGAGAGATAGGAATTTAGTTTCATTCTGCTGCATATGGATTTCCAGTTTTCTCAGCACCATTTGTTGAAGAGGCTATCTTTTCTCCATCACATGTTTTTGGCACATTTATCTAGTATGAGAAAATTGTACTTATTTGGGTTTGTGTCCATGTCCTCTATTCTGTACCATTGATCTACTTGTCTATTTTGTTATCAATACCATGTCATTTTGTTACTATTGCTTTGTAATATAGTTAAAAATCTGGTATTGTGATACTCCCTGCTTCACTCTTCCTGCTAAGGATTGCTTTACTTATTCTGTGTTTTGTATTCTTCCAGATGAATTTCATGATTTCTTGTTCTATTTTTGTAAGGTACACCATTGAGATTTTAAATGGAATTGCATTGAATCTGTTTGGCACTTTTGGTAGTATAGCCATTTTGACAATATTAATTCTACCTATCCAGAACATGGGAGATCTTTCCATCTTCTAAAGTTTTCTTTAATTTCTTTCTTTAGTGTTCTGTAGTTCTCATTTTAGAGATCTTTCACCTCTTTTGTTAGATTGATTCCCAAATATTTTATTTTTTTGAGGCTATTGTGAATGGGGTAGTTTTACTAACTTCTCTTTCTGAAAATTCATCACTTATGTATAAAAATGCATTGGATTTATGAGCATTGATCTTATATCCTGCTACTTTGCTGAATTCACTTATGAGCTCTAAAAGTTTTTTGGTGGAATTTTCTGGTTCCACTAAATATACAATCATGTCATCATCAAATAGGGATAGTTTAGTCCTTCTTTTCCTATTAATATCACTTTAATTTTCTTGGTCTGTCTAGTTGCTCTGGCTAGAGTTTCAAGGACAATGTCAAATAGAAGTAGTGAAAGAGGGCATCCCTGCCTTGTTCCAGTTTTCAAGGGGAATGCTTTCAGATTTTCACCATTTAGAATCAAATTGGCCTTGGGCTTAGCCTAGATGGCCTCTACAATGTTAAGGAATATTTCCACTAACACTATTTTTTCAAGTGTTTCAAGCATGAAGGGATGCTGTATTTTATAAAATGCTTTTTCTGCATCTATCAAAATAATCATGTGATTCTTGACTTTAAGTCTGTTGATATGATGAATTACATTTATTGATTTCCAAATTTTGAACCAACCTTGCATCCCTGGGATAAAACCCACTTGATCATGGTGCACTATCTTTTTAATATACTTTTGTATGCGATTTGCTAAAATTTTGTTGAGAATTTTTGTGTCGATGTTCATTAAAAATATTGGCCTTTAATTTTCTTTCCTCGATGTGTCTCTGTCTGGTTTAGGTATCAGGGTTATATTGGCTTCTTAGAATGAGTTTGGGAGGGTTCCCTCTTCTATTTCATGGAATACTTTGAGGAGTATTGGAATGATCTCTTCTTTAAAGGTTTTGTAGAACTTGGCTGAGAACTCATTTGGTCCTGTACTTTTCTTTGTTGGTAGGCTTTTGATGACTTCTTCTCTTTCATTACATGAAATTGGTCTATTTAAATTGTGTATGTCCTCCTGGTTCAGTTTATGTAATTCATATATCTCTAGAAACCTGTTGATGTCTTCAAGATTTTCTGGTTTGTTGGAGTATAGATTTTCAAAATAGCTTCTGATTATATTTTGTATTTCATTCGTGTCTGTTTTGATATTTTCTTATTCATTCTGACTTTTAGTAATTTGAGTTTTCTCTCTCCTCTTTGTTAGTTTTGCTAATGGTTTATCAATTTTGTTCTATTTTCAAAGAACCAAATATTTATTTTGTTAATTTTTCTCTTGATTCTTTTGTTTCACTCTCATTGATTTCACCTCTGATTTTAACCATTTCTTATCTTCTACTTCCTTTGGTGTTGTGTGTTCTTCTTTTCCTAGGGCTTTAAGCTATAGTGTTAAGTCATTTATTTGTTGATTTTTTTCTACTTTTATTGAATATGCACCATGAAATAAATCTTCGTCTAAGTACTGCTTTCATAGTGTCCCAGAGATTTTGATATATTTTATTTCTCATTTACTTCTAAGAATTTTTTTTTATTTCCTTCCTGATGTCTTTTGTTATCCATTCATCATATAATAGCATGTTATTTAATCTCCAGGTATTGGAATAGATTTTGCTATTTATCCTGTCATTTATTTCTAATTTTAATCCATTATGATCTGATAGAATACAAGGAAGTATCTCTATCTTCTTGTATTTGCTAACATTAGCTTTATGGCATAAAATATGGTCTATTTTAGAGAGGAATCCATGTGCTGCTGAAAAGAATGTATATTTGCTCTTTGTTGGATGGTGTATTCTATATATGTCCGTTAAGTGTAAATTGTTATTTGTGTTATTGAGATCTATGGTTTCTTTTTCAATTTTTGTTTGGAAGATCTGTCCAGTGGTGAGAGAGGTGTGTTAAGATCTCCTAGTATTATTGTGTTGTGATCTATTTGATTTCTGGAATTGAGAAGGATTTGGTTCATGTACATGGATGAGCCACTGTTTGGGGTATAGATATTTATGACTGTTATGTCTTGCTCATTTATCCTTCCCTTAAGCAGCATAAAATGTCCTTCTTTATCCCTTCTACTAACTTTGGCTTGAAATCTACATTATCTGAAATAAGGATGAATACTCCAGCTTTTTTGGTGTGTCCATGTCCATGGTATGTTTTTCCCATCCTTTCACCTTTAGTCTGTGGGTATCTCTTTCTATGAGAGTCTCCTGCAGGAGACTATTGTTGGAATTTTCTTTCTAATCCAATCTGCCAGTCTATGTCTTTTGATTGATGAGTTCAGGCCATTAGAATTCAGTGTTACTATTGAGATATGATTTGTATTTCTAGTCATTTGGATCATTTTTGTTTTTTGACACAACTTGGTTTCTCCTTTATGTGGCTATTCATTTAGGGTACTTCCTCCCTTTGCTGATTTGCATCATTGTTTTTCATTTCTTCCTCATGGAATATTTTGTTGAGAATGTTCTGTAATGCTGGCTTTCTTTTTGTAATTTTTTTTTTAGATTTTGTTTATCACAGAAGGATTTCATTTCATTGTCAATCTGAAGGTAAGTTTTGCTGGGTATAAGATACTCGGTTGGCATCCATTTTCTTTAAGGGCTTGATAAATGTCATTCCAACTTTTAGAGTCTGGATTAAAAAAATCTGCTGATATTCTTATTGGTCTCCCCCTGAATATAATTTGATTCTTTTCTCTCACAGCCTTTAAAATTCTGTCTTTATTTTGTATGTTGGGTATTTTCTTTATAATGTGCCTTGGTGTGGGTCTGTTGTAATTTTGTGTATTTGGAGTTCTATAAGCCTCTTGTACTTGATTTTCCATTTCATTCTTCATATTTGGAAAATTTTCTGGTATTATTTCATTGAATAGATTTTTCATTCCTTTGGTTTGTTTCTGCATGGTTTCCTCAATCCCAATAATTCTTAAATTTGGCCTTTTCATATTATCCCATAATTCTTGTAGATTCTGTTTATGATTTCTTAATATCTTCTCTGGTCAACTTTGGTTTCAAGAGTAAATATTTTGTCTTAATGTCTGAGGTTCTGTCTTCCAGGTGTTCCATCCTATTGGTTATGCTTTCTATGGAGTTTTTAATTTGGTTTATTGTTTTCTTCATTTCAAGGATTTCTGCTTCTTTTTTTTTTCAGTATTTCTGACTCTATATTGAAATGATCTTTTACTTCCTATATTTGCTCTTTTAAGTGTTGACTGGTGAAATCATTTAATGCCTGCATTTGCTCTTTCATCTCTTCCTTCAATGCCTGCATTTGATCTTTCTTCTCCTCATTTGCTTCTCTGATTGTTTTAATTAAGTACATTCTGAACTTTCTTTCTGACATTTCTTCTGCCATGCTGTCATTAGGTTTTATTTATGCAGCATCTAGGTTTCTTTGGGACATTTTCTTCCCTTGTTTTCTCATATTGGTCAGATATCAGTGGGACTCTGTGATATTGCAGATTTCCTCTACTGGCTTATACTGTCCCTGTAGATTTCCAGTATATCACCTCCTAGCCTTCAGTGGCCTAAAGTCTTGGAGGAACTTGATAATGCGGTGCTTCTGAAGAAAGCTGTCCCTGGCCCACTGCTGGGTGTGGGACTGGGGAATGGGTGTGTTAGGAAAGCCTCTCACTAGGTGGTTCTGCTCCGAGTAGCTGGTTGTGGACCAGGCCTGCCACCTGATGGAGCCTGGCTGCTAGGATAAGCCTTTTGCCGCCCTACCCTGGTCTGAGAAGCATTCTGAGGACCAGGATCCCTCGCTGGGTGCAGGGCTGGGAGCTGTCATGCTGGGGAAGCCTCTCACTGGGTGAGCCTTCTCCGAGAAATGGCTGTGTACCTGACCTGCCGCCAGATGGAGCCGAGCTGCTAGCGAAAGTCTCTCATTGTCCTGCCCTGGTCTGAGAAGCTGCCTGTGAACTGGACCGGGGCACGCTGCTGGGGGCTGGGTGTGCTCAGAAAGTCTCTCACTGGGCGGGAGTTCTCCAAGAAGCTGGCTGTGGACCAGGCCTGCTGCTGGATGGAGCCAGCCTGCTCAGGATAGTCTCTTGCCGCTTTGCCCTGCTCTGAGAAGCTGCCTACTGTCCCAACCTGCTGACCAGGCTGAGATTCACCCAGTGGGAGAAACTCACCCAGCATCTCTGAGTTGATCTGAGTATCTCAATACCTCCCCTTCTTGAATCCTGAGATCTGGAACTACATGAGATGCAGTCACCCTCTAGTCCGCCATCTTGAAAATCTGAAAATTTCTTAATTTTCCTTGAGGTTTAGAGTTTTACAGTGTGTGTACATGGTAGGAAACCCTGAATCAGAGAAATACTGAATCTGAAGGGAAGTGCCCACAAACCATTGAGATATAGAGAACAGTTGTAAATCTCAAGGCACATGCTCTGACCATTCCTTTATGAAATCAGGGAAATGTCAGGCAAATACAGGAAAAAAACAGGGTGAAATGTGTACCTCCACCCTGACTCCATCTGTAAGCTGGCTCCTGATACAGCCCTGGTGTAAATACTGGTTCTCCAGTCAATGCAGGTTTGCTCACTCTCAAGACAGCCCTGATTCTCCCTTGAATGTGCCTCTCCTTCATCAATAAACCTCCGTCTATGCCTTTGTCTGTCTCAGGTTGAAATTCTTTTCTATCATGTATGTAAATACCCCTGCTCCTCCTGAGGCAAGTTCACCTTCTCCACTGTAAACCCCTGGGACCCTTCTTCAAAGACATCTTCTATCCCATGTCAGTGCTACATTGTCTTTAAAAAATTTTGCAAACAATTTACAGAAGCATTTTTTTCTAAACAAATGGTCAGGACCTCAAAGTCATTCTGCTTGCTACATTTTTGCAGTAATGATGGAGCTTGCATCAGGAGGAAGCAGAGAGATTCTTCACTCTCCAGATACAAAATATATACCCAAAGTTATGCCCCAATTCTAATCTCCTCCAGCCAAACCCTACCAGTTCAATCAATCAGGAATTAATTCACTGATTAGGTTAAGACTCTTAAAAACTCAAACATTTCTTCTCTGAACCTTCTTATATTGTCTCATACATTTTCTTTTTAGGGGATACCTCACATTTAAATCATAATAAGAGCTAAGTGAACATGCATGCTAGAAGACTTTTCCATCTCTGTGCAGATTGCCTGGTCTTTGTATTTCTCTATAATTGCACAGTAGATCCTTTATCAGTGTTGGGGGCAGGGATGAGGATAATGACAAAAGTCAGGTCTCACCAACATCACCTCTACTGGTGCTGTTCAAATTATTGCCATTTCTGCATATTTGATTACTCAGCAGCAGAACCAAATATCACCAGACACCTGTGGGAAGTTGGAGTTTCAGATCACTCTCTCCTAGTGGGCTGGGGTGCTTTCCTACTGTATCATGCCTGTGCTGTGGTTAATGTTTGTCTTTTCTGCCCATGGCATTCTGAGGAGTATCAGTATCCAGGCCTTAGAGAGCATAGGGTTGACTGAGGAAGGAATCTTCACACCAGGACCTATAGTGTGGTACAGGAAAAGGAACAGTAAATATATGATCAGGGTTTCCACTAGTCCTCCAACCACAACATAACCCAAAACCTACTTGGGGATAACTTTCTGCAGACTGGAGGAGCTTTCTTCAAGATGTGCTTCATCTTTAATATTATGACAAAGATCACATGAATGTATGTTTTAGGTAGTTAAGGGGCATGGATTTCTAGTGTTGTGACTATAGAACCTGCTAGTTAACAGGTCTTGATCCCAGCAGTAAAACTTCTCACTGAGAATACTATAGAACACCTAAACACCTATATATCCTAAAGTTTTATTAACTTCGATCTTTCAAGAACATAAATAATCATACATCAAAATATTTCATTGTGCTGAATTGTGTAATAATCTATAGTGTATAGGTCTCTGCTCCTCTTTTGGAAGTTGAGAGGTGGAGGTCTGGAAGAAAATCAGGACAGAGCAACAAACTGTTCTCTTCATAAACTTGACCTCCACAGTATCTGTTGTCTAGGGAAGGTTCTTGTGCTGGTGAGCCTTGGACACCTTCACTTTCTCTTCCTTTTTCCTTGTCTTCAGTCCCTGTGTTAGTGGCCAGGATGAGTCACAGATATGATGTGCTGAACATCTGCTGCCACAACTGACTCAAGAACTGAGTCAGGGACCAAGTTCCTGGTACAGTCTCACCTGTGGTGTCACATGGTTGCCATCCTCCTGGCCTACCTCTTGGTTGGTCTGTTTTTGATTTTAAAAATAATCTAAGAAACTTGCTTTCAATTTAAAAAAAAATCTAAGAAGTTCTCTCATGGGCAGGTAACACAATAATCACACATGAACTTGGAGACCTTAGATTTCTAAAAGGAAGTTGCAGGTCTGAGGAAGGTTGCTCAGGAGCCCAGGGGAGGACTCTCCCTTCCTTAGCACCCTGAAGAGGCTTTGAAAAGAGGCACAGGATCCAGGGATGACTGGAGCTACAACACCTCTGGACCCTCTCCTGAAGCACTCTGTGGACTTTGACTGACCCCTCCCAACTACTGAATGTTGGCCCTGGGCCTAATAGCCCTTGGAAGCTGAGGGTCTCACAGGGGCTTTTGGAAGGCTTGAAGTGGAATGCATGGAGCAGGGTTGGAAGCTCTTGATGTGGAGGCCTAGACTGCCCCTACCCTATTCCTTTGCCCTTCAGAGACACTAGGCCCATTTTTGTTTACCAAAACTACATCTTTGGCAACTCATAAGGGTCACACAGCCTAGATGTCAACTGCCCTGAGACAAGTATGTGTTTTGAATTTCTGATGAATTGTTAATCCTTTGTCCTTAAGCAGTTGGACAATTTCTTAGGAAAGGGATCACTTGAGTTTCTTACAGAATTTCTTCTAGTGATGATTTAAAAGGAAGAGCTTCGTGAATGTGTGAGAACAAATCCATGGTCAAGACTATGGGACTCCAGACTACAAAACCTGCATGTTGATGCACCACAGACCTGACACTAGAGAACAAACACACCAGACAATAAATAATCCCAGGAATCTGGTATGGAAGCTTTGGGACAGGAGCAGTGATCCTCTCCTGTGGTGGCCACTAAGGCTTCAGAGCTCTGCCCTGCATTTGGGACCACAGGGCTCCTAGGTCTCTGCATATGATCTGTGTCTCCCCAAATGCAAGTTCAGACATTTTCTGATGTACTTTCACTTCTGAAATAACCACAACTTGACAAGGACAGCCCTCCCTCAGAGATTCTTGGAGTTGAGTCAAAATACAGGTCAGCTCTGGACCAGGCTGGGGGTGGTTAAAAAAAGTACCTAATCTGAGGATACTCTAGGTGAGCAGAGGATGGATTGTTCTTGTGAATTCAAAAGAGGGTTCAGAACACACAGAAGGCCCATTCAGAAATTGCAAACATACTCTGGAGGTGTCCACAGTGGAGGGAAGGGAGTGGGAGGGGAGATGGGTTGCAATTGCAAAGCTGTCCACCCTCTGCCCCAAGCCTTCAGCAAGGAGCAGGTAACTGTTCAGAGCACAGGAGCCCAGGGTTATCAGAGCTTCAAGCTTCACTGCAATAATGAGAGGAACAAAAACATGCTTCTAAAATTATTCTAACTTCTTTCAAAAAGACACCTAGAAAAGAGCATGGCTGGACTTAAGCATGCTCTTCTAGGGAAGAGAGGAATCATCCTGTGCCAGGATGAGTGCTGTGGAGAGATGAAGGCATGAAGGGCAGAATTATAATGGTTCCATCATCCCCTGGCCTTTTGGTCCAACAAAGCTAATGTCTAAAGAATCATGAGCTAGTCAGAGAGCTCACAGATTCTACCTCCCACATACCTTCATTCTTTTTACATCCTAAGTATGAGATGTTCCTTTCTCCATTAATTCCTCTCTGCTCCTAGGATCCAAAATTAATAATTTTCATTTGGAAACACAAGAAGTCTTTCCTGGATTAGGAAGATAGAAGTATATCACTCCTCACAGGAGAGTACATTGGTTATGTCCTGTGTATCCCAGGCAAACACATTCAGCTCTGGCAATACTGTGTTACCCTGATCTTATCTGACTCAGTGGGGACACTTTGTCTTTGCTGCATTAAAGAGGAGCAAGCCCCTAAGCTGTGCCATGTAACCCAGTTCTGCTTACTTGCATGTGGCCAGAGCATGGCCCATGCCCTAAAAATTTCTTAGTAGTCCAGTTACATCCTGTGAAGGAATCTCTCTGTCAGGACAATGCATGGACATGAGGGTCTCCTGGGTATCCTGCTTCTCTCCCTCCCAGGTAAGGAGGGAAAACTTCAGGGATTTGCTCAGCCAAAAGTGATCAGTGACATGCCCTAGAATCTAGTTGTGTTGGAATTTACTTTTTTTTTGGTTGTGTTGTGTGTGTGTGTGTGTGTTTATACTTTATTTTGATTCATTGTAAACAAATGGAGTACAGCTGTTGTTTCTCTGGTTGTACATGAAGTAGGTTTGCACCATTTGGTAATCATACAAGGATGCAGGGTAATTATATTTTTCTAATTCTGTTTTTTTTCTTCCTCCACCTCTCTTTTTTCTCTATACAATCCATCCTTCCTCCATTCTTGCCTCCTTCATGCCCCCCTTAGGTATCATCAACCTTTTATCAGATAAATAATTTGTCCTTTGATATTTTGGGATTGGCTTATCTCAGTTACCATGATATTCTCCAACTCCATTCATTTACCTGCAAATGCCATAATTTTATTCTTTATGACTGAGTAATATTCCATTGTGTATATATACCACAGTTTCTTTATCCATTCATCAATTGAAAGGCATTTAGTTTGTTTCCACAATCTAGCTATTGTGAATTGAGCAGCTATGAACATTGATGTGACTGCATCACTGTAACATGCTGATTTTAAGATTTTGGGGTCTAGGCCAAGGAGTCGGATAGCTGGGACAAATGGTCATTCCATTCCAAGTTTTCTAAGAAATCTCCATACTGCTCTCCAGAGTGGTTACACTGATTTGCAACCCCACTAGCAATGTATGAGTGTACCTTTGTCCCCACATTCTTGCCAACACCTATTGTTGATTGTATTCTTGATAATCGCCATTCTAATTGGGGTGAGATAGAATTTTAGCATAGATTTGATTTGCATTTCTTTTATTAATAGAGATGTTGAACATTTTTTCAAATATCAGTTGATTGCTTGTAGATCTTCTGTGAAATTTCTGCTCATTTCTTTAGCCCATTTATTGATTGGGTTATTGAATTCTTGGTGTAAAGTTTTTTTTGTGTATTATTTACAGATTCTGGAGATTAGTTCTCTATCTGATGCACATGTGACAAAGATTTTCTCCAACTCTGTAGGCTCTCTGTTCACATTGCTGATTGTTTCCTTTGCTGAGCAAAAACTTTTTAGTTGTAATCTATCCCAATTATTGATTCATGCTTTTATTTCTTGTGCTTTGGGAGTCATATTAAGAAAGTCTGGTCCTAAGCTAACATGATGAAGATTTGAACCTACTTTTCTTCTATAAGGTGCAGGGTCTCTGGTCTGATTCCTAGGTTCTTGATCCATTTTGATTTGAGTTTTGTGTAGGGTTAGAGATAGGGGTTTAGTTTCATTTTGTGCATATGGTTATCCAGGTTTTCCACCACCATTTGTTGAAGAGACTATCATTTCTGTAATGCATATTTTTAGCACCTTTTTCTAGTGTGAGAAAACTGTATTTATGTGGGTTTGTCTCTGTGTCCTCTATTCTGTACCATTGATCTACCTGTATGTTTTGGTGCCAATATCATGCTGTTTTCATTAATATTGCTCGGTAGTATAGTTGAAGTTCTGACATTGTGAGACTCCCCTGCTTCACTCTTCCTGCTAAGGATTGCTTTAGCTATTCTAGGTCTCTTATTCTTCCAAATTGATTTCTATATTTCTTTCTCTGTTTCTTTGAGGTCCATCATTGGGATTTTAATTGGAATTGCATTGAATTTGTATAGCATTTTTCTTAGTATGACCATTTTGACAATAGTGCAGTGGGGATTGAGGCAGAAGTTGATTCTCAAGGTTCTGGGAACGTACTTCATGTAATTGTTGTTTCTGATGTTAGGTGTGAGATGTGTAATTCAGATGACCCAGTCCCCTTTATTCCTCTGTGCATCTCAAGGAGACAGAGTCACCATAACCTGCAGAACCACTGCAGGAGCATTATTTATTCTTTACAGCAGTATCAGCAGAAACCAGGGCAATCTCCTAAGCTTCTTATTTAGGCTGCAAATAGTTCAGAATCTGGGGTCCCATTGAGGTTCAGTGGCAGTGAAGACAGACTTCAACCTCACCATAAGAAGCCTGGATGCTTAAAATATTACCACTTATTACTGTCAACAAAATTGGGATAACCATCCATGACACAAACCTCCCAAGGAAGCAGAAATGTGAGACTGAACTGCTCCAGCTACTCCTCCTACTGCTTCCACCAGCTGAGAGCACTTCTTAGGGGCAGCCAGGCTCTGAGGACACTGGGAGGGTTTTCTACAAAAAGGAGAAGGTACTTCGCCCAGGGGTTCCATTGCTCCTCCTCAGTCCGAGCAGCAGAGAGAGGACAAGACTTTTCCTGGTCTAATTCAGGAAAGAGCGTGTTGCCTGTGTGTCATTCTGTCATGATGGTGCTATGGACACTGTGTGGTTTCAGCTTGGATGGATGGAGAAAAACTTAGAGTGGTAGAGTGTTAGCAAAACATGATCAGGAAAGTTGGTGTAATGTTCAGGGGACTGAGTGAGGAAATCCCTTTTTGAGTGTAGGTGGCTGGACTAGATGGACTGTAGGAGAAACAGAGGACAATTATCTTTTTTGTTCCCACATGCTCTTCCTCCCTAAGAGGATGCCTTTCTCCTCTTACCATGCATGGACATCAACCCCAAGTCTTTTGACCTTTTAACCTGGATGTGCACCTGCTGCTCTTTCTGCAGATATTGACCTGTAGACATTGGACTGGGAATATGTTATGGTCTCTCTTCTTCTGAGGCTTCAGAATTTTTGGACTGAGATGCACATGGTTTTGTCAGATTATCAGGTCTTGCAAAAAACACAGTAGAAAGTTAAGGGAAAATACCCTTTTGGAGGGGCTATGCACAGACATTGAATAATGAGGAAGAATTTAAAATAAGTACTTTCCAAATGAATTTCCCATTTAAATGTCCTTATGGAGCAGGGACTATCAATAATTAGCATGAACAAATATATGGACTGTAGATAGTCATTTTCTACTATTCCATTTAGGCTAATGAATCAATGTTCTGAAATTTTGCTTGGATTTCAAAAGTGTTAACTTCATCCCACCTAGTTTATGTGACCTTTGTCACTTGTGACCATTCAATTCACAAAGAAGGCAGACCACTCTTGATCCCTAATATTGTATCTACACCATGGGACTGACATTCATGTGACCACAGTGACCCTGAGGGAAGGCTGTGAGGGATTCTTGTGTGTTCACCTTTGCTTTCATTTTTGTGTCTTCCAGGAATATGTGGAGATTTTCAGGGAGCTTTAATATGTGCTGGAAAATTCTTATATATACACCATTGGACCAAGAAGCTCACTTATCAGAAAATAACAAACCTGAGTGAACTTGACCATGATGTCATCATGTATGCAGGGTCAGCTGCATTAAAAGAAGCAGACTGTCATGTACAACTAATTGAAACAAATAAAATTAAAGATTTTACAAAAGAGGAGAAACTAACATAAATAAAGCTACTTTGGTACTCATCCCTGTGAAGTTGATTCCCTGACCTGCTGGGCATGGTGAAGACTCAGAAGCACTAACCCTGTGTGGATCTGGTTTTCCCACAAAGGGAATATTAGCTCTTCAGAAACATGGATTCATCTTGTTTGTGTCTCCCTCTGTATTGTGTCTCTATATATTGTGTCTCCTGAGCCCCTTGAAATCTTCTGTTTGTATACACTCAGTTTTGAGATTGTCTGGTCAGCAGTTCTTGACCCAAAGGATTGTCCTGGTCACTATTCCATTAAACTTGGTGAAATGATGAACACATGCTCTCTAGTTATCATTAGAACAGTGGAGTAATTTTGAAGAAATGGTGTGTTTTGGGCCTAGGTTCATTCATCCTGGTGATTAATGGCTTACACACATCTGTCTACATATTTTAAGAAAGGAATTGGAAATGTATAAATTCTATAAGAGCTTCTGGAGTGTTTCTCCTGATGACATTTCCACTTGTGAAAGCTGATAGAATACTTGAGCAGGTGTCAGTATGTAGCTTCAGGTGATACAGGAAGTGGGCAGCACAGGTCCAGGCTACCTCATAAGGCACAGAGAATGTGACCTACAGTGAGACATAGAGATGTTAACTCCAGTCACTTATTCCTTCTGAGACTGAGAATTGAGAAGCATGTGGTCCAGTCACTTCCTTCCTGCTCACTGTGTTGTCATAGTGTCACATGGATATGAGAGAAGCCAATCTTGGCTGCTTAAGCAGAAAGGTGATAATGACCATGGATTAGGATCAGAAGCCAGGTTCAGGCTCCTTCTAGTCCTAACCCCCTCACTTCAAATGCCCTGTGTGTTCTAAGATCAAGAAACACAAGGAACACGTTATGTGGCTGAAGAATTTGCGAATCCAAACTGTTCTCCTCTACCTGTTCTCCCAACAGCATCCAAACACCAGGAAGATACTTGCTCTGACACTTTCACCTCAGGGAATTCTTTTGCCTTTATCTCAGGAAACCAAGATCAAAACCTATTACATAGCACAGGTGATAGGAAATTATTACATATTAAAAACAGAAAATAAAAAGCTGGGGATATAGCTTAGTTTGTAGAGTGCTTGCTTTGTAAGCACAAGGCCATGGGTTCAATCCCCAGCACTGCAAAAAAAAAAAAAAAAAAAGATAGATAATAATAATAACAAAAACAAAGGTGTCAGGAAGGTACTAGGTGTTTTATGGCAAAGAAAACATGGCAATGCTATTGTCATACCTGCATAAGGCATGAACTCCAAGGATGATGATAGCAGTTTGCATGTTGAACATGATAAGTTTATTAAACATTATCTGAATGCCTTATGCATTTAAATAACACAGTCTTTCTGATATAACAAGGTTTCTGCTTATACTATACTCTCAATGGAGTGCCAACCACTATACCACACTTGGAGTATTTTCTGCTTAATAATAAAATTGAAGTCACACAGTATGAAAAATTAAAGCCAGTGTTAGCACTATGGCTAGGACCAGACTTGCTCCAACAATGGATGAAGAACTCTAGAAATACATTGTCCACTGGCCATCTACATCAAAGTGTAACTAGATCTCAAACTCTAGAAGATGAAATAATTAAAATTACCATTCAACAATGGGTATTAATATTGTGGCAAACAATGTGTGTAAAATGTTAATATTGTAGCAAACCCTGTACCAGGCATTAGGGAGGAAGAGGGGACACATTTGGGATGCACCCGCACTTTATGGGTTACAAACTGTAGCAATACACATACACAAGGATTTAATGATATACTAAAAGTGTTAAATGGAGACACAATCAGAAATGGTCTGAGGGTGAAGGTGGGTGGCCCCCTGAGGTACATGTACTAAAGGAAGATAAAGAACTGCTAACTCAATTATTTGGAGTCCAACTCTTCTCATAACAATGGTGAATTTTATTAACAAAGTACATATTAGTAGCCTTATTAAAAAAGAAGTAGTGGCTGCAGATATAGCTCAGTTGGTAGAGTGCATGCCTCCCATGTAAAAGGCCCTGGATTCAATCCCCAGTACAATAAAAGAGAAAAAAATTGTATTTAATGCTAATTCAGTAGAAATCTCGTTGTGAGAAATTGACATAGCAGAAAGGAAAAAGAAAATATATGGAGAAAGGCAAGTCAAAACATATGTTCAATGTCTTTAACCCTCTTCCTAACTTAGATTAGTATTTGTACTTAGTTTTCTTATGGTAAGACATTTTCATGTCCTAAAATTTCTTCTTGGAATTTCAGAAAACTAATCCTGTAAAACTGTTCTGCAAGTCCATCACTTATGAGCACTCTAGCCAAAGACAAGAGAGTCAAAAATGGGACTACATGAATCTGTGGCCCATAACTACACTACAGAAGGCCAATGAGTAGAGATTTGCATAGTTTAGAGCACTGGGTATGCACTCATACCTTAGATTCAAAATGATGTTGAGCTGAATGTTTGGCCACCTTACCAGCAACTTGGTTCTTAAGTTATTTTATGATTTGAAGCATTGACCTTGCTGGTGTGTCCTTTCTAAACATTGTGTACATGATCATTTTCCATGGAAGTCTGTAATCTGGGCATTGAGTGTGTTCTAATTCTAATGTACATTATGAAATGTGTAAGATTAGTCTTCAATCACACTTAATAGAACTGAAAATCAGTACAATCAGGCAGTTGGATGCAATCATGCTCTAAATGACTAGTGGTTTTGAGGGGAATACACACAGAAAGACTAGCACACAGAAATGCAGAACTATGTAACATTGGGTAGTTAGAAGAGACATGATACCTTTTATATATGTTATAGTCCACTGGAAAAAAATGTGTTGTTTTCTATGAGTCTTAAAAGCAGGAGTAAGGAATTTACTATTAAGAATCATTAGTGGCACTGCTTTCCTAGCTGCCTTTTCAACATGTCATTCTCTCCTCCTCAACAGTTTTTTCTTCAGGTAATGAATTGCAGGATGCTTAAGCATACTAAGAGTGCACAACATCTTCAGTTTGTTGAGTGTGATTCATTGGCTGTTCAAGCCATTATGTCCTCAGCTCCATCCTCCAGTCAGGTCAAGGTCACAGGGACCTGAAGATTCATATTCAGGAATGCAAGGTGAGAGGCTAATGGCACATGGGGAGGGGAGCAGGCTCAGAAAGCACTTACCATGGACATGGGGGCAGGACTTTGGGAAGGTATTTGGACACTATTTTTTAAAGTGTTTAATTCAAACCTGTTATTTCTAGTTCCTAAAATGTTGATCTACAGTTCACTGTCTTCTTATACATGTACCAGTGAAAACAAAATGTCAAGAGAATCACTGCTCTCCTCAAGAAGGGCACTGCACCTTTTCTAACATTCCTTGAAAATATACATTTGACAATCCATACACCTCAACATAGGCGAGAATGCAATACATACACGGGCTGATTCTGTTCTACTAATGAAAGTCCACAAACAACCTCTTATAGGCTTTCTTTTTTTTAACTTCTGCAATGCTTTGCCTATCTTTTTCTCATTTCTGGCCCAACACTTGGTACAGCACCACTTTTCTTTTGGTTTAAGACTGAGTCCGAAGTGGGACCATCCAACAGGAAACTTGTCATTATCCCAATATATCATTCCTCCATAGGTCACCTGATTCACAGATACTATGTGGGCACATTGAGTCACTGGGGAGGTTTGCAAGGCTTGCTTCCTTCTCTGTTTTCACCATGGAGTCTGTGGAATGTTTTCTCTTCTTCAAGGTCTTTGCTTTTTTTCTTCTTTGAGGTCTTTGCTGTCTTCCCCTAGGATGTTCCTGAGGTGATGTTATCATGGTCATGATTATTATTAGATACATTCATCACTTGATTCACATTGTTGTGCAGTTGCAGGGCAAGCTTGTAATTCGACTTTTCTGCCTGTGCAACTGTCTCATTCTTTGCCTTCTTATGGTCAGCTATGCAGCTGTTTCCAGTGGTGTCCTTGATCTCTTTAGGTG
The DNA here is from genome assembly GCF_902686445.1 of Sciurus carolinensis. NCBI lineage: Eukaryota > Metazoa > Chordata > Mammalia > Rodentia > Sciuridae > Sciurus > Sciurus carolinensis. The sequence goes on along the minus strand of NW_025920196.1, from coordinate 783,476 downwards.
CCTCAAAGAGTTCCATGTGACTGTCCATTTGTCTGGTTCATCTTTCTGCCAGCACTCAGGATCTGAGTTTCCTCATCGCCCAACTCCTGGCTCTGAATCATTGCTCTCTGGATGCAGCACAGCACTCAGCTCTTTTGGGCACATCTGTCTCTATTTTCAACTTCTCATAATGTTCATTCAATTCTTTCAGGATTTATTGGCATTTCCCATCTATCTCCTGTATCAGTCAGATGTTTCTCAGCAGGTCTAAAGGCAGAGACTCACAGAGACTCAATGGAGGCCAGGTAATCCTCCACATAGTTCACCAGGTGGATTTACTTTCTTTTGGCAGGACTCAGCATGGTTCAGCTTGGAGTGCCCCCTGCACTTGGAGAGAATTTCTGCTTCCTGCACCCCTCACTTTAAAAATAGATCTGCAAAATTCAGAGCTCTCACTCTGGCCCTGCCCAACCAGCAGCTGCACCTGCTGAGGCCAAAAGGACCCAGCACACACTGGTGGGGGTGATAGAGGTGGGGGCTCCAAGATGGACCTCCACTGGTCGGGTGATGCAGGGCGTGTGGAGGGGGCTCCTGAATGGACCCCAGCTGGCTGGGCATGGTGCAGGGGTGGGCAGGGCAGCTTGTAGGAGTGAACATTTGGAGAGGGTCTAGAGCCAATGGCTGCTTGCTACCTCACTGGAGGGATGGGAGCCCAACCTGTTGGACAGTGCAATTGTCCCCTAAAGGGACATTTTAAAATGACCCCATCGTGGGAAAGCCCTGAACACTTCAGACCCTTCAGCTAGGACCCTCCAAAAAAGCCTCTTGTAAGTCTCCCTGCGAAGCATCGTTCCTGACCCAGAAAACAGGGTGAGAATGCGCAGCACCAGGAGGCTGGGTCCCTGGGGTGCAGCAGGGATGTTGAGATGCCTGCAGCCCTGGGACCTCCACAGCAATTCATCCTGGAACTTGCCCTGCCAGCGTGCTTACAGGCATCCCCACAGGGGCAGGGGAGTGGAAGGAAGGGGTTTGCTCTCATGGGATCTCCTCCTTGCAAGCACCTAGAGCAGAACTCGAGTTGTTTGGGGTTCCAGACAGAGCGAGTTCATGGTGGGTGGAGTCACGTGGGGGCATGCCCTATCCGCCGGGACTTACTTCGCATGCCCAGCTTTCAGGCGGTGCTGGGGCAGGAACCATACAACTACCTGGTTACTCCGAGGGCGCCGGCGCTTTGGGGGCATTGTCGTTGTGTCTGTGGCGGAGTTGGGTTCAGCTGGTTCACATCTGGAGGAGACCAGTGCCTGGACCACGTGCTGGACTGCCCCCTGCCTTTCTGTCAGGCCGCTGCCTTGCTTTCAAGGAAGGCTGCGGGGATAACGCCGCTGCCCTCTGGGAAGACTGCCGCCACCCTTGGTTAAGGCCGCTGGCATCAGATAAATCTGCCCTTGGTAATGCTGCCTCCCTTGGGTAAGGCCACCTCCCTTGAGTCAGGTCGCCCTGCGGTAAGACCTCCACACTTTGCAGGATGTTGGTTGGTGTGTCCTGGGGCAGCAGGAGTGCTTTTGGAGACTGACCCCAGGGGTCTGAGCCTGGAGGTCGGGGATCCTAGGCAGGGTGGCCTAAGGGGTTGGGCATAGTTGGATGGGATGCCAGGCACTCCAGGTGCTCAGCCTGTCCTGCACCTGGGTCTGGGTTAGGGACAGGGATGCCAGGGACCTGGCAAATGTCAGGCTGCGGCGCATGCTGGCCTGTCCTTCGGCTGGCGTCTTGGGTAGGGACCAGACAGACTGATGCTGGCATGGCAGACTACTGCGCCCCAGTCTTTTCAGATCCTCCCGTGACTCTCATTTGGGTTTTGTTTTGTTTTTAATATGTTTTTAGCTGTTGATGCACCTTTGTTTTATTAACTAATTTATATGCAGTTCTGAGAATACAACCCATGGCCTCGCACATGCTAGGCAAGTGCTCCACCCCTGAGCCACCACCCAGCCTTGCTCTATTGGTTTTAAAGGAAAAGAATCCAAACGTCTAGAGTTCTGGATGCCTGGGGCGGGGACGGACTCAGAATATTGAGAGCAGGGTTGATGTTTTCTTCCTTTTTCTGGCTGTGTGAGTGAATGTACTCCTGTTGGTCAGTGCTATGCCTGTGCTATTGCTTGGGATGCTTTAAACACCAGCTTAGGGAGGACCCATGAATAGAACTCAGGATTTTCCTTTCAGTTATTGCTTATTTCCATATCTCTTATCTTTATTTTTGTGACATCATAACTATGTTATGAACAAATTAGAATAATATGGGGTAGGGAGGAATACATTTTTAAGAATAGTTTTTTTTTTCAAAGAACTATTTGCTCTTTATGAAAACATGAAGCTGCCAAAAAAGGAATCACCTGCCCTCTCCCCTGCCCCCTGATATTTTCTTTATTACTGGATAACCAGACTTCAAGTGTTTATGTCATTCAGGGCTTTTTTTCCATATATAGTATTTTTTCCACATATAGTATATTCTTCTATTGGCCAACAATACACCACAAATATCCCTCAATTTTATTAACATACCTCATTCTTAAAAGCTGCACAACTCGGATGTTATTTTTTTTAATGCTGAGTTTGGTTTATAAATTTTCAATCGTCATTTGTTTTTAAAAGACCAATATTTTGAAACACAACATGGTGAAATTTCAGAATGTCCAAGGTCAGATATGATGCTTTTATATAAAACAGGTCAAGAAATCCGTTTAAACAAAGCTTAATGTTCAGTTTACAGGTGACTGCATGACTTCATAAAGAAGTTTACCAAAGAGCTTACTTTTTTTAGTACATTTTTTCTAAATAAATTTACCATGTGGTCAGATAAAAACATTTAATTGCTTGAATGTAACATGGCTGATTTGTGAAAGAAAGGTAAAGCAGAAAACCAGTGGCCCAGATCTTTATATTAGTGAGTGACATGGGAAAAGAACCTGGTTTAAATATTTTGAAAAGCAAGTCATAAAGAATTAACCCAGAAGTGGAAGGTTTTTACTATCCTGCTTACTATTAAGACAGGAACCAAATCCCTGTTGCATTCTGTATTTTGTGTGCAGAGAGCTGGAGGCTTTGTTGGTTTAATCACTACATTGTGCTTTTTAAAGATGTACTGTTGTGTTCATCTTGGTGCTAGTTTCCTGAAATTTGAAGGGAAACAGAACTGAGAAAATCATAAACAGTATGCATCTAAGCATGTATAGTCTAAAATCTTAGTCTAAATTGTGTAGCATTTTATGTGGGAACTGTGCTTGGAAAGATTCCAAAATATCCATAGCATTTTATTTCTTGTTCTTGATAATAGTAGCTTTCCCATAACACCAAAAGAAGTAGCATTTTTCCTATTCTGTAGATTAATAAACGGACTTGGAGAGATTAAATTTTTCAAGATCCCATTGCTTTTTATTCTTTCACTGAGAAGTTGCCTTTTTAAAGATATTTGTTTAGTTACTGGAAATTTATTTTATTTATTTATATGCAGTGCTGAGGATGGAGCCCAGTGCCTCACACATGCCAGGCAAACACTCCACCACTGAGCCACAGTCCTGGCCCCATTGCTTTTTAATTTATGATGTCTGTATATACCCGTGTGTACCTAATTCAAGAACTTGGAATTTTTCTCTTCCTTTTTGTAGATATGAAAATTTATACAAATTGCCATACAAAACTGTTCACATTAATTTTCTTTCTTTAAAATAGCGCAATAGTGATGCAAATAATAATGTGTACTAAAAATTGTCTAAAGGATAAATAGCCAGAAATTGAATAGTATCTTTTTATATGAAATTTCTGGTAATGTATTATTAAAATATTGGACTTGTTTTTATACAGTTAACAAAAAAGTTAAGTGATTGTGTTGCTTTAGTCACTGTTATATGCTTTGATAAATTTGCAATTGTAGCTTTCACAACTTTAATTTTTACAAACTTGTATAATCTCATTAAGCATTATTCTAATGGATCCAGTTGAACTTATAATAAACTAATATGTTCAAAAGAACAAAAAGAAGGCTGTAAAAAGTATAGAAAGATTGAAATTCCTTATTTAATTTTTGTTCTGTTAACAATCTCTTAAAATGCATCAATAAGATGTGTGTCAATGTATAGTATTTTAATTTGTTTTAGGGTTTTAGCAGATGTGACAATCGTGTAGTGTAAAAAAATAAGGTAAATACTGAAGTTAATAAAGTATGGCCAATATATATTTGAGAATAAACCCACAGAGTAAAAGATTTAAGCTTTTATTGGCAGTTCACAATGACAATTAGTCATATCTAAGTAGCATATTTGCTACTGATTATCTCTTAGTTTATGTTGGCTTTTAGTGTGTTTTATAGTTTTTTCAGGCAGAGCAAAATCTCTATACAGTATTTTAAAACTGCTGACTTTTAGCTATGTAGGGGGATGAGGCCAGGGAAATATTGCTCTTTTGTGTACTTTCAAAAATTTAGACCTGTCTTATTGCTGATGGAAAGGTATTGTGTCGGGGTTTCCGGGACCCCCAGCCTTGGGCACGGTCAAGATGGCGCCTGGCGCTGAGCCAAAAGCGGCCAGCTATACAGTAAACAACCAGCAAATTCCAATGATTGGCTAGTTAACGATGTGATTAGAGCATGCCCCCCTCGTGTACCTATTCTATGCCTGCAGCTGTCCGCGCGTTTACCTCGTGTGCTCTCCCCTGATTGGTTGAAGTGTATATAAGCTTGGTGGGTGGGGGAGTAAGAAGGAAGCTGAGAGAAGAAAGAAGCTGAGAGTAAGAGAAGCTGAGAGTAGGAGTAGAAGCGAGGAAGAAGAGTGCGAGCGAGGGTGAGAGCCAAGTGGGAGAAGCGGAGCGGCCGAAGCAGGCGTGAGCCGAGCGGGAGAAGCGGAGCGACCGGAGCAGGTGAGAGTTAAGCAGAGGGAAAGAGAGCGAGAGAAAGAAAAGAGAGAAGGGGATAGAAAAGAGGGAAAGAAAGGAAGACTGTGCACAATAAACTTCCAAAGCTTCAGACGTTTGTCGTGTCTCTCTCTGCGGGCAGAGGGAACGCGATAGTATTGAATGTTTATTTTCCAGTTTGACCTCAGTATCCTTTTGGGGGCAGAAATTTATGTGCTGTCAGAATCAAATCAACTAATTTTGGTCCTATGAATAATTAAGAACAAGTACCAGGGTTGCTCTCTGGAGTTTAAAATCTACTGGAATGTTTTCTTTGTTAGAGAAATGAACACAAAATTTATTAAGTCCCTAAGGCACAGTACTAGACTCCTAGATAAAAATTGATTTGTATTAAGTAGCTATCATGCAATGGCATAAATAATCTGTTCCCTGATAATTCTGTTTTTGTTAAGATTTAAAAAAATAAGAGAAATGGTCATGGTAGAAGTGGGAGGGTCTGAGAATTGGCTGTCAGAGAATGAGAAAGTGGTTTCTACCTAGAGGAGTAATCAGTAGAATCAGATGTGCCAATGGATGTCAAGAAACAGGAGAACTTTCCTGAGTTACAGTTCCTTGAACTTCTACTGAAAAAATAGGTAATTATTATACCTGTCATGTATTAGCTCTGTCTGCTGGGGATTGTGTTGGAATAAGTAACACTTCTGTAAACTGCAAACTCTTGCAAGCTTCCTGCAATAATCGTATTACCATATGTCAGTTCATTTTGTAATCTGAAGTGATAATGAGTATTGAAGGGCTGTGGAATGTGCTGTGCTGTGGAGTCCTATCTTCTTCTTGCATTCTAGAAGCCAGCACCTCCAAATCATACTCCTGTGGCCTTTGTTCTTGTTCTCTTTCCCTTCCAAATTTTACCTGTTACCTAGGGTTTGGGTGTCATCTTTCTTTTTAGACTTGAGCCCCAGGGTTTCTACTATCCCTCTCTTTTCACTTGCTAAGGCTCCCTGTTCTGCATGACCAGTCTCATTTTCTTTCCTAATCATCAAATTTTTCTTTTTTATTATTATTCTTCTTGACAAACACTGGATGGCTATTATTTCATTATTTTGAATCAGTACCTTCACTAATTTATTCTTTTTCCTCTCATTTCCTCAATTATGTTAATGAACTGGATATTTTCTTAGTCATACAGACTTCAAATCAAAAGGTCATCTTTTTATTCCATATTTTTATGGGTAGATTATTTTTACATTTGATGGTGGGGTTTGTTGCTACTCAAAATTTTACCTAGGATTTTCCACTCTCTCCTAAAAAATATGTCGTTGCCATCTTATTGTTTTGTGCTTCCTAATTCTTCTTGCTTTTTTCCATTCTTCTAACACTCAATGTGCAAATCAGTGATTCCTAATCTCTAGGGTTTTGTCATTCCATTTATTGTGCATACTGCTATTTTTTTTTTTTTTTGGCGGTACTGGGGATGGAACTCAGGGCCTTGTGCTTGCAAGGCAAGCACTCTACCAGCTGAGCTATCTCCCCAGCCCTGCATACTACTATTAAAGAGTCCTACATGCATACTTGATCATCATAGTCTTTGCCTGATGACAGAACAAAAATCCTTAATCAATTATTGACTGTTAATGTCAGTCATTATCTGAGAGCTTTATTCTTTTTGGCCATTCTAATTTATGTTGGTATTTTCTGTGATCCCCACTTTATAGTTGAAGAGTTGGAGACTTCATGAACTTGACAGAATTGCTAATGGTAGAAGAACTCAGAATTGAATTTTAAGCCTGTCTTCCTTGAAAATCTGTGTTCTTGACCACTATGTGTTTGTTTTTTCTATATTAATTAACACCAGCCCACTTTTGAAACTTAGTTCTTCTTATGATCAATCATAGCTGACATATGTCCTCAAAAGAAAGGAAATTTTAAGTTTTGCTTTGATTTTTTTGTTTTTTTGTGTGCATTTTTATTTCTTAGAATTTTTTCTTACCTCTGTCTTCCATGTGAAAAGTTAGCTCATACATAGTCATGCCCCACTCCTGCCTTTCTTACCTATATAGTACTAAAGTGTTTCTTTTTATAGCTACTTGATCTTTGATACTTTCTTTTCTTAATTTCATTTTGTGTGTTCTAACAATTACAATTGAAGTATAAGATTCTGGAAAGCAGAAACCGTGCTTTATTGTTTCTGTATGTCTCATTAGATGCTTAGGATATATGGGTAAAGGGGTATGGAAGTGATCACTGGTAAATTAACCCTTTCTTTGGCATTAAAGTCGTATTTGACTTTAGCTTCTGGATGTCTCCCTGTCTCTGTCTTTTACTTATTTTACACTCATCCCCCACCACAAGTTTATTGGAGTTTTGTGTTTGTAGCAACCAGATTTTCTTTTTGTGGACTGCTGCTTGAGTTCTTTATTTTTCAGATTGCTGAGTAATTAGTATAAATTGTTCATTAAAAAAATCATATAATTTCTTGGTATTTTATATAAAAATGATAAAATTACCACTTTGCATTTGATGTGTTTTTCATGTTCTTGCATTGGACAAGCTTACTAATGAACAACAATATTCTAGTAAGTCGACTTCACAATTTCTTTTGTGCTTATGTAGATGTGAAAGGTGGAATAAAACTATTTACTGTGATGTTTTATTTCTTTTGGTGATATCAGGAAGGTCCAACAAAGATTATACATCACTTTTAGATTCCTGAAGAATTCATATACAGTTTTAAACTTATTTTGATCATCTATCATTGTTAATGGTTATCATGCAGAATTTAGTTTTTTCTCTTACTTTCCTTTGCAGTCAATATTATGCTATTTTGGATTCTTAATTCTTACTTTGGCAATAAAAATATATTGCTGTTAAGGATCATGAACTTAGGTGATAATAATGGGAAAATGTTTGTGATAAAGCCTTGACTTAACATGTCAGGGAATTTCTGCACATAAATGACTTACCACTTCTTGCTTAAACTGTTGGTTAAGGAAACCTCAGGTGGATCAATCAGTGTATCTTTATAACTGTCAGTGTTTAAATAGTGTAGAACTTTTGTTGTGATAAGTGTCATTTTATCTTGGTATTCCATAATTAAAATACTAATCCTTGGGAGTAAAACTCTTGTAAAGTCTTGCTTAGAATGGTCAAGGCCCTGAGTTCAATTCCAATACTGGAAAAAACAAAAGCAAGATCTTAAGTTAGTAGAAGAAAATATTTAGAAATGCCATAGCTCAAAAGACTAGTACAAAATAGTCTTTTGTTTACAATGTTTAGAATGATTCTTATTTTATTCTTGTGACACCTGAAAGTATTTTTACTCTGAACTCTCATATTTTCATTCTTTGTCTTTTGATAACTAGAGTAGATTTTAAAATCCTGTTTCATCTTCATACTCAGATATAAGAGAAAATTTTGGAACACATAAAGAAAGTCATTGCAATTCTAGTTTCAAGAAAAAGACTACAGGATACATTGTGAGTTAAAATGCATTATAATTCCCATCCTGAGAAATTTTCTTTAAATACTTTTAAAATATTTTAATAGGATTGACTTATCCTTTCAAATAGAGTGATTTGAACTGTTTCTTCTTTCACAAACCAAAGATAACTATAAATGGATATAGGAAATTCCACAGTAATTTATAGCTGCATTATACACTACTGTGCTATACTATTATCTATTTCTGTATTATGCTCTTCATGCCATTGATTTGCCTTTCAAGGAAAAGAAGGAAGGAAATAAGCATGGATTTATAATAGTTGACCAACCTCATTGTTTATGATGAACATAAACAATGTAAGCTTGCTTTTTTATGATGAACAGTGTTTGCTTTTCCTTGACTTATCATCATCACTGAATTTATTTTATCTGTATAGCACTTAATAAAATGAATGTCAATTATATTGCTATCATAAATCATATATTTATATATACATACATCTGGACATCTGGTACACAGCTCAGAAGGTACCATTAATTTAGAATACTATGCAAATGACCTAGCCTCTATTGCTTCAGGAGAACTCCTGATATTTCTTAATGAGCTGTTTTAGTCAGCTTTTTCTGCTGTTGTGATCTTGCTTGTGGACAAGAGCAAATTTAGAGGATACAATGTTTATTTTGGCTCCCAACTTCAGAGTTCTCAGTCCATTGATGGCTAACTCTATTTCCCTGGGCCCAATGTGAGGCAGGACATCATGGAAGAAGGATATAATGGAGGAAATCAGCCAGGGCCCTACACCAGGAAGCAGAGAGAGACCATTTTCCTCACCACAGATAAGATTTAGACCCCAAAGGCACAACCAGGGATCAACTTCTAGCCATAAATAGCCTACCTTCCAACAGTACCACCCAGTTAGCCCCTATCAGGGGAATGACACACTGATCAAGTTAAGGTTCTCATAACCCAGTCATTTCACGCCTAAACTTCCTTGCATGATTCACACATGAGCTTTTAGGGGGACACTTAATATCTATACCATAACAGTGATGCTTCCTGGATTTTCCAGGCAGTATGTTTAGATCGTTATATCTTTGGTGTTACAACATTTTCATGTTTTTAAAGAGGCAGGCAAGTATTATTCCCATTTTATACATGATGGGATACATGATCTCAGAAACAAAATGACTGCATTTTTATGAATATGTTGTGTTTTCTGTAAAATAATGATGATATTGTACTCAGTGACCTACAGTGATTAAGTACATACAATTTCATGTGAGATACACCCAAAACCTCAACCTGTTTTGCTTTCTTGTAACTATAAAGGCTTGAAAAAGTTAATATAATACCTTTTTTGTAAATTTCTACCACTGAAAATAATACTGTGTACATGAAATTTTTTGAAGATTTAAATGCATTAATGTACTGGAATAATCCAAAAACTTTATATATTTTTTAATAGTTGCTTTAATAATCAGTAATAAAGACACCATTATTTTGCATGCTTTTTTTTTTTTTTAGATATTATGAGATCACTTACTTGGCAGCTGAAAGTGAGGTACCTCACATAGCAGCCATATGTGTTTAAGCAGAGGCCAGTGTGGACCATCCATACCTCATTTATCAGTATTGTAAACAGTGAGTGGAGGAGGTAAATAAAAAAAGAGGAAGAATCCCAAATAACAAGGAAAATAGTTGTTCCATAGTCCAGGACAGGCTGATCCAGATAAGACTTCATACAGTATAGATAAAATAAAGGAAGAGATTTGAATCATCTGGTAACACAAAGAGAATTTGAGAAATGACTAAAATTTGGAGTTTTAACCCTTGGAGTATTAATACCATGTCTATGATCTCTGAGGTGTTCCTTTCTTTTTTGGGGGTGCTGGGGATTGAACTCATGGTGCCACTTATGCCAGGTAAGTTCTCTACCACTCAACCCTACCCATGAAGTGTTCCTGACATGTCATCATTGCTACTGTTCTTCATAGTAACTTTGAGTCACCAAGAAGTGTTTGAATTAGAACCTATAGAAAGAGTTTGATTAGTTGGTTTTAATATTTGGAATTTGAACACCAGTTACCTGTTCATTCATTCCTTTCACTTTTTTTTTTTTTTGAGGGGGTCATGCTGGGGAAAGATCTCAGGGGCAATTAACCACTGAGTCATATCCCCAACCCTATTGTGTATTTTTTTAAAGGCAGGATATCACTGAGTTGCTTATTAGCACCTCACTTTTGCTGAGGGTGCCTTTGAACTTTGATCCTCCTGCCTCAGCCTCCACAGCCACTGGAAATACAGGCATGTGCCACCATGCCCAGCTGTCCTTTTACTCTTAATTGTATGTGATTGTAAAAATACTAAATATGAATATGTTTACTATTTAATTTGATTCATAAAATTGAGGTAAGTCAATAGAAAGATTTTTGGTCAGTGGTGTGGTGAATGTTTTGAATTCAGATCTCATTAAATATGTTTGATTTTGGACCTTTTTCTCATTGTTATTTTAAAGTTTATATGTAAAGGTCAGTGTCTGCTTGTTTTCTAACCTTTTGTTGCCTTCTGTTCATAGGGAACATTATTAAAATCAAGTCCTGCTTCTAAATCTTTGTGTTTGTGTGTGTGTGTGTGTGTGTGTGTGTGTGTGCATGCATGTGTTTGGACTAGTATATCTTCTCATTTATTTTAAGTGATACAAGAAAAAAGCATTTATATCCAGGGAGATTTCTTATTTTAAAAAGGATGTTTCCTTTTGAGGTAAAATGGAAACTTAATACATTAACATTTTGAGAATTTTGAATTTGCTACATATATTCTAGTGACTGCCTACAGCTAAGAAAATATGTAGACAACTGTCTTGTACAGGATCTTTATTCATGCAGAACTGAATTTTGGTAAAAACACTAAATAAACCCTTTTGGTATATTTTCACTATTCAAAAAGTAAGTTCAATAATTAGAATGAGCCCTAAGTAGTGTCAAGCTTGAAGTTTATGTTTAGGAACAATTTCTCACAGTGTTCTAAGATATCAGAAATGCAGAGTTTTTTAAATGTGTACAGTATGTTTGCATGGCTTCACAACCATCATATCAAAAGGTGATGGTTTGTTGTGTTTCAAGTTGGTCCATAAGTAAAATTGAGAGTCAGGGCTTTCATGTTCTTATACAATAGTCTTTGGTGTTAGTTTGGTATTATCTTTGGTGTAGTTGTTATTTTAGTTAGAGAACTTTAGTCTATTTTCAAAGTATGATCATGCATTGTGTATAAGCAAAAGTAAATTCCAGATTTCATCAAGCAGTAGCAAAAGCATCTTCTTCACTACTCATGCTTGCAGGATCTTTAGTTCTTCACCTGTATCCTGCATGAGAAATAGGAGATGTAGGGATAAATTTAGTCAGTTAGTGTACTTATTTAAGATGAATTGTGTTTGTTTCCCCATGCAGAGCAGTGTTTCACTCAAGAGTAGAGGACAAATGTAGTTTGGGTAGTCTGGTAGGTAAACAATGCCTCTTCCTTTCCCCAATAGGTGCACGTCCTAATCCCCAAAAGTGAATGACTTTTTGCAAAGAGAAATTAAGGATGCAGATGAAGTATGGTTGCTAACCAGCTTAATGTAAGGTAGGAAGACTATTGTGGATTATCCTGATGAGTTCAGTGTATCCTCGCATGGGTCTTCAAAAGTGGAAGGGGAAACAAAGATGACAGAACCATAGAGAAAGCAGAATGAGAAGAACCCATTTCTACCTTTGTGTTGTTGGAGTTGGAGGAATACTGTGAGCCAGAGGAAGTGGAGCTAGAAATTGCAATGCAAAGGAACAGTCTTCCCTGGAGCCTCCAGAAAGGAAGAGTCCTCCTGTGACACTCTTACTTTTAGCAGCCCAAAAAGACCTGTATCAGACATCTGACCTCCACAACCATAAGAAAATACACTGTAATTTTAAACCAGTAATCAATTTGTTAAGTCAGAGATAAAAGCAACACAGGTGAGGATGTTGAGACCATTTGATTATTTAGGTATCCAGTATCCTATTAAGGTGTGAGAAGTAGGATCATCTTGAAGTTCATCACGGTAATCTAAGAAAAATGGTTAATGATAGTGACAGAAAGTAATTTTCACAAAGGTCAGTGAAAGTAACAAAAGATGACTTGAAAATTAAGGGAGGCCATGTTGAGTGTTTTGGTTTCAGATATACTAAATTTGTTTGTGTGTTTTGGTATTAGGGAATTGAATTCAGTGGGTGTGTACCACTGAACTACAATCACCAGCTATTCTTTTTTTTTTTATTTTGAGACAGGGTTTGTCTACATTGCCTAGGCTGGACTTAAACACATGATCCTCCTGCCTCAGTCTCAGTTGCTGGGATAACAGACATGTACCACCAAGACCAGCATCAGATACACAATCTGAAGTAATGGTGGGGACTGGTTTCCCGAAGAAGTTAATTTAGAAACTTACTAAAACTTCACTGAACACACTAGACAATTTGTGCTAAAAGGATAATGTTTCAACCATTAAAGCAGGAGATACACACACACACACATACACACACACACACACACACACACCTGCCTTATCTCAGAGGTAGTATGTTGAGGGAGGAAAGGAGAAAATTAAAAGCCATGTAAATAGCTCTGTGGCAAACCAAAACTGGGGTTCTTATCCATTTCTTTCCAGTTTGGTAGAGAAAGAGCCTCGTACTTGAAGAAGTTGTGTGTATTCATTTTTCTAAGCATAACTGTGTCTGAGTTCATTCTAAGAATATAAACATGCATTTTCATTCTTGTCTTAAGTGAGAGAGATGATGAGAATGTCATTGGGCAGCAGACATTATTAAAACTTTTGCTGTCTTTAAAAGTACTTCTGTTCCTCTACAACATTACCTTCCTGCTCAATGTCAAAATAAAGCACATTCCCTTGAGTGACACAGGCTGTCTTTCTGGCAGTTACCACTATTGCATGGTGTTCATTGTATTATATTTTATCACATTAACAAAAGTGTGTGGTTTATTTAGTGTTTATTTACTGTTACTTTATTCCAAAATTGTATTTTTTACTTAATAGTTGATATAAAAATAATGAATCCCTTAATACCTGCTTATATATTTGGTTTTCATCCTGTGCTCCTACAACCCTGGGATTACTTTTTTCCCTCAGTATTTTTTTTAATTGTCTTATTCTCTTCAACTTGAAATGTTACTGACAAGAAAAAAATAACCATTACTAATTTTAACCCTGGAGATTTTTTTTTTTCTTTTTAGGAATTTCCCTGCCCTTTTGGATTTCTGTATTTAGCCTGACTATCATGCCTATTTGATTAAATTTAAGAAATTCCTTAACAGATTTTTTTGTTTTACTTTTTTTGTGTTAATTGTCTATGTGTATAGGGGAGAAACAGGGACCCTGAAAAGATATTGTGCTTCAGGTAACAAACTATTCAAGCTGCTTGCAGTAATTGAAATTCCTAAAGCATCTTCATTTCTAAAACTTTGACTGTGGGTTGAATTTCCAGGTCAACAACATAAGGATGGCAGTTTTGGTACCTGTTACCCTCAGTACTCTTAGTCACTGTTGGCATGTGATTATTTGAAATCAGAATGGATAATATTTTAACAGAGGATACCTGTTGATAATTGTTTAAATATTTTCAAGAAAATAAGATAAACTCCCCTTTTCTCTCCAAAAGGAAGGGAGTATTTGTGTAATGTGCAGTTAAAGTCAAATTCAAGGGAGCATGGATGCTTTGGCTTAGCAAGGATTACAGTGTATTTTCAGATCCTTTTATTGCCAACCACTGTCTTTCTGGTGGTGTTCAGGATTCTGCTACTCTGGGTCCAGTGAGGAAAGGGAAGTCACACAGTAATGGAACACAGAATGTTTAATGTGAAGAATTACTATCACAGGCTATTGCCTAGTAAGAAGTAAAGAGAGCCATAAACAATAATCATAATTGATTCTGTATCTATTTATACATTTTCATGTTAATAATCACACTGGTTAGCCTGAGGACACTGAAATATCAACACTTCCAACTTTATTGTGTACTCAGATATCTCTCTCAAGTTCTTCTTTGCTTTCCAATTTACAGTGTTATTCAAACCATTAAAATTACAAATTCCACTACTTTTTAATTTGGTAATACCTTTTAGAAGTTTATCCTGTCTGGCTATTGTATTCCTTATTAGAATCTTCTGATTTTGAACCCTTGAAGAAATTAACTTACCAGTTTTCCCTCTCCATTCCTTCTTACTATTTAGTGTGGTATCACTAACTTAATTGTAAGCCCTATAAAACAGTATTTTTCTCTTCATCAATAAAATATATTCTCTGTATATTTAATTTAATTAATTGATTTTGCTCTACTGGAAAGTGAACTTAGGGGTACTGTACAACTGGGTATGTCCTTAGCCTTTTTAATTCATTTTCTAAATTAAAGACATTGTCTTATATAAGGCAGATTCTTCCAAAATACCCATTAGTCTGTGAACCTGTGATTGCCCTGCCCCAACATTGTGAGTCACAGGATTATGGACATGTGCCAAACTGCCCCCCCACTCTTCATGACTTTAAATGATTTTGAAAATAATTTGCTCATTAGCAGAGGTCTTGAACAATTTCAGTTATAAGGCATTCTGCCAAGTGAAAGAAATAAGCAGGTGAATAGTATTTACAGCTTTACCTTGAAAAATAATTTTTGTACTGGGAATTGAGCCCAGGAGTGCTCTACCACTGAGCTACACCCTCTATTTAAAATATGGTGTCAGATTCTTGTTAAATTGCCCAGACTGGCCTCCAAATTGAAGCCCTCCTTCCTCAGCACCCAAGTAATTGAGATTGTGTTGGTTTCACCTTTTCCATATGTCCAAAGGATGTTTTAATCATCCTGGAGACAGGAGCTGACAGTATAACTGAAAATATCTTATTAGTTCCATAGACTCTAAGGTCTAAGACTAAAATTAACCAGAAAACATTAAAGAAATAGGATATACACATAGACCTTCCCTCTTTTTTTTTTTTTTTTGGTTATGGTATTGAGCCCAAGGGCCCTTTACTACTGAATTCCATACCTAACCCTTTTAATTTTTTAAATTTTAAGACAGGATCTCACTAAGTTGCTGAGGTTGACCTCAAACTTTTTCCTCCTGCCTCAGGCTCCTAAGGTACTAGGGTGATAGGCTTGTGCCATCACATGCATACCTTGAAAATGCCAGTGAGTGGCAACCTAAAAAATCACTTTTTGAACAGTTGATAGAAGATAAGCACAAAGTGTTTATGAGCCTTCAGGGAACTCAATTATATTTTGAAACCCTGACTCCTCATGTGACAGTTTTTGGAGATAGGGTTTCTGAAGAAGTAGTAAAGTAAAATTAGGTCAGAAAGCTGAGGCCCTGACCCAATGGTATTATTAAGTGTCCTTTCATAAAGAGACATCAGAGAGCTCAGGCATGCTTTGGGGTTCCTGTGTACAAACTAGGTGAGTTGAGTACACAGTAAAATGGTGGTCATTCTCAAGCTGTGGAGGAAGATCTCATCAGAAACTTATCCTGTTGTCTTTTTAATTTGGACTTCTGTCAGAACTGTATGAAAATACATTAGTTAAGCCCCATCCCCAGTCTGTGATATTTTGTTATTGCAGTCCATGTAGACTAAGACAGGCTTATAAGTATTCTGGAATTGATTCTAAAAAAAATTCCTATCAGAAAGGGACTTATTAATGGTATCTGTGTTAACAAATGATTTCCAGGTAGAGGTTTAATATGGATGAAAAGGCATGGAAGCATGGGAAAGTGGAAAAGAGGATAAAGGAACCTCAGTGAAGATATATTTGGAGGTGCTTTTGAAATGGGATGGAGGATCACGTCAGATGGTGCACTGCTGGAAATGTGGAAAAATGGAGCTCAGATATGCATACACTTGTGTGACTTTGGACATGAGCCAAAATTTAACTCAAGTTCTGAATTTCTTCATGAAATGGGGATGTAGTTTTTTTGTTCTCTTTTTCTTTTGCAGTGCTGGTTACCAAATGCAATTCTTGTGCAGGGTGGGCAAACCCTCAACACTGAGCTATATCTCCCAGCTGCCTTGTAGATTTTTTTGTGAATAATTAATACATTTTTGTGAAGTACATGGTTGCATACCAGGCATCTAATAAATATAGCAGTAAAAGATGAAAAAAATAAGATCTGTTGGAATCAATCCAAAGTTTGAACTCATTACACTCTGCTTGTGGAGGTGAATGGAGATTAGTTGTACATTGTTTTCAGGTGGGGTTAGGGAAGCAGTCTAAGAAATTGATTCTGTTTACTCATGTATCTCTGGAGAATAAAGCAGGATCTTTGCTGAATGGGAGATACCCATCTTGAGAGAGTGGAGAAGGTGGTAATGAGATTGTTGTAGAGAAGGAAGCCAGAACTGAATAAGGGCACAGAGATGGCTGAGTACATTGGCACACACCTGCAATCCTAGCAACTTAGATGGCCACAGTAGGAGGATCTTAAGGTCACAATCAGGTTCTACAACTTAGATCCTGTCTTAAAAAGAACTGTGAATGTTGCTCAGTGGCAAAGTATATCTGGGTTCAGTCCCCAGCACCAAAAGAGAGATAAAAAGAAGACAATGAGGACCATGGATCTTGAAGGGTGCCAATCTAAGCAGAAGATTTTTTTCTTATCTAACACTTCACAGAAATGAGAGATTATTATCTTAGTCCATGATCAGGAGTATGGAAAATTGAATGAGATAGGAAGAATGAGAGTTTGAGACTTTTGGAAGAGTTAGCAGCTGAAATCAGTGTTCACTGGATCTGTTTGGTTTGGGAAGAAAGTGATGTGAGCAAGTGTCTGCCAGTTATGAACCACAGGCCACACACAGCCTGGTGCCTGCTTTTATACAGTCTGTGAACTAAGGATGGTAGTTGTGTTTTTCAGTAGTTGGAAAAATATCAATATAAAGATATTTTATGATATAGAATTTACATGTACTTCCAATTTCAGTATCCATAAATAAAATTTCATTGGACTTCAGCCTTGCTCTTTTATTTACATTCTGTCTGTAACTACCTTTGCCTTAGAGCAGTGGTAAGTTTTAGTAGTTGTGACAGAAAAATCTATTGTCAGCAAATTCTAAATTATCAGCATCTGACATTTTGTAGGAAGAGTTTACTAATTCTTATGCTAGAATATTAGCAACATTGAATTCAATGACAAGAAAAATTTATTTGGGTCTTTTATCCTTATTTAGCTAAGGATTATTAATTTTGTTTACATTTCCAAAAAACCAGCTCCTTGTTTCATTGATTTTCACATTGTTCTTTAATTTCCACTTTATTTATTTCTGCCCCAATCTTTTATTATTTCTTTAATTCTACTGATTTTAAATTTTATTTATGGTTTTCTAAGACCTTAATATGTGCATCACTAGGTTATTCTCTTTTTTTCCTTTTAAATTTTAACAAGTTCTCTGCTTTTATAACTGTAGAAACTCATAGCTGTGAGATTTCCTCTTAGTACTGTTTTGTTGTGTTTTTAAGTTCTTATATGTGATCTTTTCAATTTCATTTGATTTCAGGATTTTTTTTAAATTGCCTCTTTGATTTCTTCATTGACACCCATTGTGCTTTGAAGAGTATTGTTCAGTCTCCATGTGTTTGTATAATTTTTGTAGTTACTCTTGCAGTTGGCTTCTAGTTCTATTCCATTATCTTATCACATGCAATAAATTGTTTGCACTTTTTTGATATATTACCACTTGCTGGGTGGAGTGTCATGAACTTGTAATCCCAGTGACTCAGGAGTCTGAAGCATGAGAATCATGTGCTCCAAGCTAGCCTAAGCAATACTGAGGCAGTAGGTAATTCTGTGAGATCCTATCTCTAAAGAAAATACAAAGTGGGACTGGGGATGTGGCTCAGTGGCTGAGTGTCCCTGAGTTCATACCACAGTACCTCCCCCCAAAAATATGAATACTTGCTTTGGTGCCTATATATAATCTGTTTTGGAGGATGTTTCCTGTGCTGATAAAAAGACAGTATTATGTTGCTCTTGGTAGGAATACTTTTCATATGGTAAGTACAAATGTGATGCTGTTAGCTTGTTGATTTTTTTGTTTGTTTCTGGGAAGAGTGAGTATTATAGTCACCGACTTTTGGCAGTTGCAGTGTTGTGCACCTGTTCTACCAGCAACTTGGGAGACTGATGGAGGTAGGAAGTTTGATTTAATTTTAAATCAATTTAATCATTAAGGGATGTATCTTCCACTCTGCTGTATCCTCAGGAACTGGCACAAGTTGTAGAATAATAAATGTTTCTCTAAAGAATGAGGAAATAGAAAAATTTAGCTGTGGTCACAAATTCAAGAGTTTTGCAAGTAAGATGAAGATAAACACTACATACAAAGCATAAAAGTCTTATTCTTCATGCTTTTATTGTTTAAATAAAGCATAATGTCAAATAGTATGTATATTAAAACTATTGTATGCATGTCAAAGTATTTTATCTGATATTAGGGAATAAAGGATTCCACAGAAGTAAATCTTAAAGATTAATACATTGTAAATGAATTTATTATTTAGCTGTTGGATAATCTTGTAGAATGCAATTAATATTCTTTCTTTAATTCCTAAAAATTTTTCCTTCCGACTTTATGTCAACTGTCATCCCTACAAACATCCAGTGCATATTATGAAAAATCAAGGTTCTGAAGAATTGGGGAGGCACGTAGGTAAGCTATAAGAGAAAAAAAAATAGGGAGAGAAGAAAAATATTACAAAGTATGCTTTTAAGTCTTTTGGACTTGTAAGACATGCAAATGAACATATACAAAAGTACAGGGAGAAGAAAACTGTCATTCAATTTTCTACCTAGAATAATTTGGAAGGAAAAAATACCTTTCACAAAGGAAACACAGGAAGAAAAAGAGTTTGTTCATTTTTTTTTCTTGTGTACATGACTGGAAAATAATTAAAGTTGAGATAAGCTCAATAGAAATCTTGTAATCACTGAAGAAGAAATATGATGTAGGTACCATGCCCACTTAAGTATTCAGATTGTGAGTGCAGCTCACAAGGTTTACATTCAAAACCCATTAAGAATACCCATAACTCAATAATTATTTAAGAACAACCCAATAAAAGTGACCTAGGCACAGTGGAACATATCTGTAATCTCAGCAATCCTAGAGGATGAGGCAAGATGATCACAAGTTAGAGGCCAGCCTCAGCAACTTAGCAAGAATAAATAAAATAAAAAAAAATACTTCTCTGGTTTCAATTCCCAATACCAAATTGCAAATAAATTGATGCTCTATAGCATTAAGTAGGCAAGTGACATATTGTAACTACAATGAGGTAACAATGCACATAAACTTATGGCTATTTATAAACAACAGAGGTGCAGATGTAGCTCAGTGGTACTGTGTGTTTATTAGTATATGCCAAGTCATTTGTCAATCCCCAGCACTGTGGGCTAGTAGGAGGAAAGGCATGTCAGAGAGAATGTTTGGAAACTGGAACCTCACACACTCATACAACTTTGGTGGGAATATAAAGTAGCACAGCCACTATGGAAAGAAGTTTGTCCATTTCTTAAAAAGTTAACTATAAACTTAGTATATGGTCCAGTACTTCCACTCCTAAGAATTCAGTCAAGAGAAAGAAAACAATGACTTACACATGAATGATCACAACAGCAGTATTCCTAACAGCCAATACCTAGTGATTCAACTCTTCATTGACTGCTAAATGGATAGACAAAACATGGTATATCTCTGCAACAGGACATTATTCTGCCATAAAAAGGAACAAAACATTCATACAAGCTACTACATGTAAGAACCTTGAAAATGTAGCCAAGTGAAAGAACCCTGATGCAAAAGATCACCTATTATATGTGTCCATCTATATGAAAGGTTCACAGGTTGCTGATCAATGATCAACCATATACCTGGTTGTGAAGGGCTGCAATAGCAGTTAGGAGTTGATCATTTGGGCATTTTTTTTTTTTTTTGCTTAATAGAAGTATGTTCAAACTTGACTGTGATAATGTTTGCAAGAACTTTAAATATGTTAAAAATCTCTTGAGTTGTGCATTTATAATACATACACTTTACAATATGTAAATCACAGCTCATTAAACAGGGAGACAGAAGGGAATCTGAGCATGCATGCACATGATGACAAGAGAGCATGAGTACCTGAGGTCAAAAGTAATGTAGGCTAGAAGACTAAGGACCATCTAATGTCCTGTGGTAATAAAACAGTACAGACAGAAAACAAGATGGCAGGATGTAGCTTCACCAATCAGTTCTTCTGGACAATTCATCTCCTGCAAGTATCTAAACAAGGTGGAAGTAAATGTTTTGCTGGTCAAATATCTGCCTTTTGGAAATGAATTCAGAAAAGAATATTGCAGCATGCACTAAAGCAGTGGCATCCACATGCTGGAATAATTTTGGAAATCTAACAAAGTCATTCCTATGACTAGGGAATTAAGCAAAATGCAAAGAGACATTATTGGACATGGGCATCAAAGGTTTTTTAAGGAATCTATAATTGTTATGTTATGGGTTACATAAGAAAAATGGAATTGATCCCTAAGCAAAATAGTAAAAACAAACAAAAACAACATCAAAAATTATAACAAGAGTTGGGGTTATGTTTCAGTGATAGAGTGATTGCCTGGCATGGGTGGGGCCCTGGGTTTGATTCTCAGTACCACATAAAAGTAGATGAATAAAATAAAAGTCCATCAATATATATATTTTTTTTTACGTTTACATAGGGTAATGATGTTTATTTTATTTTTCCCCTCCCCCCACCCCTCCCACCCCTCCCACCCCTCTTTTCCCTCTACACAGTCCTTCTTTCCTTCATTCTTACTGCTCTCCTTACCCTAACTCTAAACCTAACCCTAAACCTAATGCTAGCCCATCCCACCCCCCATTATATGTCCTCATCCGCTTATCAGCGAGATCATTCGTCCTTTAGTTTTTTGAGATTGGCTTATCTCACTTAGCATGATATTCTCCAATTTCGACCATTTGCCTACAAATGCCATAATTTTATCATTCTTCATTGCGGAGTAATATTCCATTGTATAAATATGCCACAGTTTCTTTATCCATTCATCAACTGAAGGGCATCTAGGTTGGTTCCACAATCTGGCTATGGTGAATTGAGCAGCAATGAACATTGATGTGGCTGTATCTCTGTAGTATGCTGATTTTAAGTCCTTTGGGTATAGGCCAAGGAGTGGGATAGCTGGGTCAAATGGTGTTTCCATTCCAAGCTTTCTGAGGAATCTCCACACTGCTTTCCAGAGTGGCTGCACTAATTTGCAACCCCACCAGCAATGTATGAGTGTTCCTTTTTCACCACATCCTCGCCAACACCTATTGTTGCTTGTATTCTTGATAATCGCCATTCTAATTGGGGTGAGATGAAATCTTAGGGTAGTTTTGATTTGCATTTCCCTTATTACTAGGGATGTTGAACATTTTTTCATATATCTGTTGATTACTTGTACATCTTCTTCTGTGAAGTGTCTGTTCATTTCCTTAGCCCATTTGTTGATTGGATTATTTGTATTCTTCGTGTAGAGTTTTTTGAGTTCTTTATAGATTCTGGAAATTAGCGCTCTATCTGAGGTATGGTTGGCAAAGATATTCTCCCACTCTGTAGGCTCTCTCTTCACATTTCTGAGAGTTTCCTTTGCTGAGAGAAAGCTTTTTAGTTTGAATCTATCCCAGTTGTTGATTCTTGCTTTTATTTCTTGTGCTATGGGAGTCCTGTTAAGGAAATCTGATCCTAAGCCAACAAGTTGAAGATTTGGACCTACATTTTCCTTCTATAAGATGCAGGGTCTCTGGTCTGATTCTGAGGTCCTTGATCCATTTTGAGTTGAGTTTTGTGTAGGGTGAGAGATAGGAGTTTAATTTCATTCTATTGCATATAGTTTTCCAGTTGTCCCAGCACCATTTGTTGAAGAGGCTATCTTTTCTCCATTGCATATTGTTGGAACCTTTGTCTAGTATGAGAAAATTGTGTTTATTTGGGTTTGTGTCCATGTCCTCTATTCTGTACCATTGATCTACCTGTCTATTTTGGTACCAATACCATGCCGTTTTTGTTACTATTGCTTTGTAGTAGAGTTGAAGATCTGGTATTGCAATACCCCCTGCTTCGCTCTTGCTACTGAGGATTGCTTTAGCTATTCTAGGTTTTTTATTCTTCCAGATGAATTTCATAAGTGCTTGCTCTATTTCTGTAAGGTACATCATTGGGATTTTCATTGGAATTGCATTGAATCTGTATAGCACTTTAGGTAGTATAGCCATTTTGACGATATTAATTCTGCCTATCCAGGAACATGGGAGATCTTTCCATCTTCTAAGGTTTTCTTGAATTTCTTTCTTTATTGTTCTGTAGTTCTCATTGTAGAGGTCTTTCACCTCTTTTGTGAGATTGATTCCCAAGTATTTTATTTTTTTCGATGCTATTGTGAATGGGGTAGTTTTCCTAATTTCTCTTTCTGAAGATTCATCACTTATGTATAAAAATGCATTGGATTTATGAGCATTGATCTTGTAACCTGCTACTTTACTGAATTCACTTATGAGTTCTAAAAGTTTTCTGGTGGAATTTCCAGGTTCCTCTAAATATATAATCATGTCATCAGCGAACAGGGATAGTTTGAGTTCTTCTTTTCCTATTCGTATACCTTTAATTTCTTTGGTTTGTCTGATTGCTCTGGCTAGAGTCTCAAGGATGATGTTGAATAGAAGCGGTGAAAGAGGGCATCCCTGCCTTGTTCCAGTTTTTAGGGGGAACGCTTTCAGTTTTCCACCATTTAGAATGATATTAGCCATGGGCTTAGCGTAGATTGCCTTTATAATGTTTAGGAATGTTCCCACTACCCCAATTTTTTCTAGTGTTTTGAGCATGAAGGGATGCTGTATTTTATCAAATGCTTTTTCTGCATCTATTGAAATAATCATGTGATTCTTAACTTTAAGTCTGTTGATATGGTGAATGACATTTATTGATTTCCGAATGTTGAACCAACCATGCATCCCTGGGATAAAACCCACTTGATCGTGGTGCACTATCTTTTAATATATATTTGTATGCGATTTGCTAAAATTTTGTTGAGAATTTTTGCATCGATGTTCATTAAGGATATTGGTCTGAAATTTTCTTTCCTCGATATGTCTCTGTCTGGTTTAGGTATCAGGGTGATATTGGCTTCATAGAATGAGTTTGGTAGGGTTCCCTCCTCTTCTATTTCATGGAATAGTTTGAGAAGTATTGGAATGAGCTCTTCTTTAAAGGTTTTGTAGAACTCAGCTGAGAACCCATCTGGTCCTGGACTTTTCTTTGTTGGTAGGCTTTTGATGACCTCTTCTATTTCATTGCTTGAAATTGGTTTATTTAAGTTGTGTATGTCCTCCTCGTTCAGTTTAGGTAGTTCATATGTCTCTAGAAATTTGTTGATGTCTTCGAGGTTTTCTGTTTTGTTGGAGTATAGATTTTCGAAATAGCTTCTAATTATGTTTTGTATTTCACTCGTGTCTGTTGTGATGTTTCCTTGTTCATTCCGAATTTTAGTAATTTGAGTTTTCTCTGTCTTTCTCTTTGTTAGTGTGGCTAAGGGTTTATCAATTTTATTTATTTTTTCAAAGAACCAACTATTTATTTTGTTAATTTTTCCGATTGTTTCTTTTGTTTCGATTTCGTTGATTTCGGCTCTGATTTTAACTATTTCCTGTCTTCTACTACTTTTGGTATTGGTCTGCTCTTCTTTTTCTAGTGCTTTGAGCTGTAGTGTTAAGACGTTTATTTGTTGATTTCTACTTCTTTTTTTGAATGCACCCCATGAAATAAATCTTCCTCTAAGTACTGCTTTCATAGTGTCCCAGAGATTTTGATATGATGTGTCTTTATTCTCGTTTACTTCTAAGAATTTTTTAATTTCCCTCCTGATGTCTTCTGTTATCCATTCATCATATAATAGTGTATTATTTAGTCTCCAGGTATTGGAGAAGTTTCTGTTTTTTATTCTGTCATTTATTTCTAATTTCAATCCATTATGATCTGATAGAGTACAAGGTAGTATCTCTATCTTCTTGTATTTACTAACAGTAGCTTTGTGGCATAAAATATGGTCTATTTTAGAGAAGGATCCATGTGCTGCTGAGAAGAAAGTGTATTCATTCTTTGTTGGATGGTATATTCTATATATGTCCGTTAAGTCTAAATTGCTGATTGTGTTGTTGAGATCTATGGTTTCTTTATTCAATTTTTGTTTGGACGATCTATCCAGTGGTGAGAGAGGTGTGTTAAAATCGCCTAGTATTATTGTGTTGTGGTCTATTTGATTTCTGGAATTGAGAAGGATTTGTTTGATGTACGTGGATGAGCCAATGTTCGGGGCATAGATATTTATGATTGTTATGTCTTGCTGATTTATGCTTCCCTTAAGCAGCATGTAATGTCCTTCTTTATCCCTTCTGACTAGTTTTGGTTTGAAGTCCACATTATCTGAGATGAGGATGGATACTCCAGCTTTTTTGCTCTGTCCGTGTGCATGGTATGTTTTTCCCCATCCTTTCACCTTTAGTCTATGGGTGTCTCTTTCTATGAGATGAGTCTCTTGCAGGCAGCATATTGTTGGATTTTTCTTTTTAATCCAATCTGCCAGTCTGTGTCTTTTGATTGATGAATTCAGGCCATTAACATTCAGGGTTATTATTGTGATATGATTTGTATTCCCAGTCAATTGACTCATATTTGTTTTTGACATGATTTGGTTTCTCCTTTATTTGGCTATTCCTTTAGGCTAGTGCCTCCTGTTGCTGATTTGCATCGTTGTTTTTCATCTCTTCCTCATGGAATATTTTGCTGAGAATGTTCTGTAATGCTGGCTTTCTTTTTGTAAATTCCTTTAGCTTTTGTTTATCATGGAAGGATCTTATTTCATCGTCAAATTTGAAGGTAAGTTTTGCTGAGTATAAGATTCTTGGTTGGCATCCATTTTCTTTCAGGGTTTGGTATATGTTGTTCCAGGCCCTTCTAGCTTTTAGGGTCTGGATTGAAAAATCTGCTGATATTCTTATTGGTTTCCCTCTGAATGTAATTTGATTCTTTTCTCTCGCGGCCTTTAAAATTCTGTCTTTATTTTGTATGTTAGGTATTTTCATAATAATGTGCCTTGGTGTGGGTCTGTTGTAATTTTGTATGTTTGGAGTTCTATAAGCCTCTTGTACTTGGTTTTCCCTTTCATTCTTCATATTTGGGAAATTTTCTGTTATTATTTCATTGAATAGATTGTTCATTCCTTTGGTTTGTTTCTCTAAGCCTTCCTCAATCCCAATAATTCTCAAATTTGGCCTTTTCATGATATCCCATAGTTCTTGGAGATTCTGTTCATGATTTCTTACCATCTTCTCTGTTTGTTCAACTTTGTTTTCAAGGTTAAATATTTTGTCTTCAATGTCTGACGTTCTGTCTTCCAGGTGTTCTATCCTATTGGTTATGCTTTCTATGGAGTTTTTTACTTGGTTTATTGTTTCCTTCATTTCAAGGATTTCAGTTTGGTTTTTTTTCAGTATCTCTAACTCTTTATTGAAATGATCTCTTGCTTCCCGTATTTGGTCTTTTAACTGTTGATTGGTGCGATCATTTAATGCCTGCATTTGCTCTTTCATCTCCTCCTTCAATGCCTGCATTTGCTCTTTCATCTCCTCATTAGCTTCCCTGATCGTTTTAATTACGTACATTCTGAACTCCCTTTCTGACATTTCTTCTGCTGTGCTGTCATTGGGTTTTATTGATGTAGTATCTAGGTTTGTTTGGGACATTTTCTTCCCTTGTTTTCTCATATTGGTCAGTTGTCAGTGGGACCCTGAGATATTGCAGTTTTCCACTATTGGCTTATAGTGTCCCAGTAGATTTCCAGTGTATCACCTCCCAGACTTCAGTAGCCTGATGTCTTGGAGGAATCTGATAAAGCAGCTCATTCGAAGAATACTGCCCCTAGCCCCCTGCTGGTTCCACGTTTTGGAACTGGCTCTGTGCGGAAATGCTCTCACTGTGGGCCTGCACCGTGCAGCTGGCCGTGTGGGAAGAGCCCACTGCCGGAGTGTGTAAGACTACCTTGGGAAGACTCTAGCTGCCCTGCCCGGCTCCGCTAAGCCACCTCTATCTGGGCCTGCCACCCGGGCTGAGCTTTACCCAGTGGGCAGACTCACCCGTGGCTCTATTTCAGTCCGAGTCTCTCTATGCCTCCCCCTCTTAGCTCCTGGGTTCTGGAGTGACTGGGGGTGCAGTCTCCCTCTAGGCTGCCATCTTGGATCTCCCCGTGAAGAGAGCCCGCAGCCGGAGTGGGCAGAGCCCCTGAAGAGGTCTCCGGCTGCCCTGCCCTTATCCCTGAGGCTGCTTGCAGATCGAGGCTCTCCGCTGGTTCTTTGCAGGAGTACACTGTGCTGCAGCGGCTCCGGGACTCGGAGCCTGCTCTGTTCAGAAAGGCTCTCACTAGCGGGCCAGTTCCGTTCCGAGAACCTGGAGAAGCCGGCTGTGTGGGCGGGGCCCACCGCTGGAGTGCGCAGGACTGCCTGTGGATGACTCTAGCTGCCCTGCCCGACTCCGATAAGCCACCTCTATCTGGGCCTGCCACCCGGGCCGAGCTTTACCCAGTGGGCAGACTCACCCGTGGCTCCACTTCAGTCCGAGTCTCTCAATGCCTCCCCTTCTTAACTCCTGGGTTCTGGAGCGACTGGGGGTGCAGTCTCCCTCTAGGCCGCCATCTTGGATCGCCCCGTGAAGAGAGCCTGCAGCCGGAATGGGCAGAGTCGCCTGAAGAGTTCTCCAGCTGCCCTGCCCTGATCCCTGAGGCTGCTTGCAGATCGAGGCTCTCCGCTGGTTCTTTGTAGGAGTACACTGCGCTGCGGCAGCTCCGGGACTCGGAGCCTGCTCTGTTCAGAAAGGCTCTCACTAGCGGGCCAGTTCCGTTCCAAGAACCTGGAGAAGCTGGCTGTGTGGGCCTCCATCAATATCTTAAACATTTTTTAAATATTTTAAAATAAGGAAGAACAAATTAGCTCTCACAAACAGAAAGATATGATTATGGCATATCCTCTGTATTGGTGTATCTGAAGTGAAGTGGGAATTCCCCAAGAGCCCTCTACCTTAACAGTGCTACTGAACCACAGATGCCTGCCCTCCATGCTTCAGTGGGCATTCCACCAAAGTATGCCGTGTGTGTGGCTCCTCAGGTAGGGCCCATTTTCCAGTGAGTCCTGTTCCCTGTATCTTGGGTATAGGAGACAAGAATGTTAGAGAGTATTGTGCTCAGGTGAGAGTGTTTGTTATGAGGTCACCATGAAGCAGTGGAGTCAAATCTGACTCACTACAGATAATTACACCATGCGTAGCATCCTTCTTTGAACCTAGGTCTAAGTGATTTTACATATGCATTCCCTACCCTCTTTGACTTAACACACACACAAAAGGCAAACAGGCAGGGTTTGGAATAAAAAATTAAGCCTTCTCATAAACTTGGTGGATATACACTAAACCATAATCACAGATTTGCAGATTGCCCTGCCTTTCCTTCTTTAAAATTTTTATCTTTCCCAGAAAATGAAGAACTCCAATCAAAAGGAGATAATTATATCTTGGTCTTCACTGTGCAGGATCATATAATAAAGTCTTGGAAAAGTTATGACCATATATCCAACCACAGATCCATGACTACCTTTAGCCTTAGAGCAGGAGAAATACCTTGCATAATTTAGATCATCTACATGAACTGCCAACTTCCTTCCATAATGCTGTTTATGAATTAAAAGTCAGAATAGTAAAGTCTGAGGTCTGCCTACAAGTGCATCTGGCCACAGAAGTTCAATATCTTGGAGACTGTGACAAGGTAAGGAGTCTCAGAAGGTGACCTCAATGCTAGCAAGTTTCTAATTATGACACACAGAATTGCCCTTCCTTTAGCAGACTGACCTTGCTCAGCAGGAGCTATCTGGCAGGTGCTGGAGAACTGAAGAACAGGATAATCATGCACTCCATGGTTGGCTAGACATTCCATGAAGACAACTTCAGCTGAAACTTGCCAGAGCAAGAAATATACTGGTTCAAGGTCAGCAACTTTCATTTTTAAAAGTAGCAGCTTTTCCTACTCATGCCTACTACTTTCCTTTTGATTTGGAGGCTATCATAAACCCTAGATATTGTGGTGATGAAAGTGACAGATATGGAGAAGTTTCGACCTGCTTAAAAATGCATATTTCAGAATGAGGAAGACCATTAAAATTTTAATATGAGATTCTAACTTTCTCTTTATTGTTAGAAATTAATAATTTTGTACCTTCTTGAACAATGATTAAATATCAGCAACCAACTCAGCCAGGAACTGTGGCGCATGTCTGTAATTCCAGCCAGTTGGGAAGTTGAGGAAGGAGGATCATAAATTCAAGGCCAGTCTCAGCATCTTAGCAAGGTCCTGAGCAACTTAGCAATCCCCTGTCCTGAAATGAAATAAAAAAAAGATGGAGCTGTGGCTCACGGGTTAAGTGTACCAGTACTAAATAAAGAAAAATAAATAAATAAATAAACTAAACAAGTTGTGAAATAAAAGTACATCCTCACATTTTTTTATTTTTATTTATTTATTTATTTTTTGTGGTACGGGGATTGAACTCAGGGCCTTGTGCTTGCAAGGCAAGAACTCTACCAGCTGAGCTATATCCCCAGCCCACTCTCACATTTTTTAATGACATAGATAAATGCAATAAATCACAGATTTCATGACTAAAAGAGTGAGGAGCTAGATACTATATAAGAAGATGGGATTTTGGGCTCAATAACATCTTCAAAGTGACAAAATGTGACTTCACAGTCTATCATCCATACTGTGACAGTCTCCCTACTAGAGTATACATCATTCTGTTAAAAATTCTTCCATGAAGCCCCAACACTCTAGAAAAAATTTTACACTAGTCTCCTTCCAATAACTCAAGCACATAACTCAGTTATCACACTGCAATGCTAATCAAGGGATGCTTACATCTCTCTAATTTCTCCCCACAATGACAAGAGTCTTAGGTGCCTTAATGTTTCTAACTGAATGTCTGCCCCAAAGAAGAGTCATTGAAAGTGATGACTGTTCTCAATGACTTTCTAAACTTCATTTTCATTCTCTAACACAATGTCCTACACAGTGCATTCCTCCCTCTGTGCCCCACAAATTAGTCAGTGGAAGCGATGACTTCCTAAACTTCATGTTCATCCTCATCTAAAATGATGCCTTCCTGGGGCTGGGGAAATAGCTCAGTTGGTAGAGTGCTCACCTCGCAAGCACAAGGCCCTGGGTTCGATTCCCAGCACCACAAAAAAAAAAAAAGGTAAAATGATGCCTTCCTCCACTCATGCTGTTCCCACCTACATTCTACAGACTGTCTCTTCATAGGAGCTGTACACCCATTTTTACTCATCTTTATAACAGCATGTACTTATGAGGATTTTTAGAAATACTGAGTGAGGTACTACATGTAGAGTGCCTTAAAAAATGTCCAGCACTCTTCATAAAAAACTAGTGTTCTCCTTGAGGGAAGAGAGAATAGTTTTCAATGCTGCACAAGTGACTCTGAGTTAAGGGATTGTCTATTTCTGTTTGTTATTCAACTTCCATTTGTCATTAATTTTTAATTTTCACCTACATGAACACCGCAGCTGTTCTTCATGGTCAGTGTTGTGGATTTATCTTTCTCAATTTTGTTCATAATTCATGCTGTCTTAGAGAAATTTTTATTTTTTAATTTTAACGTGTAGTTCAATTTTTTTTTTCTAATGGAAGTATACTGCATTTTTTGGAAGTATACTGTATTTTATTGGTTTGGTGATAATTCCTTATTTTTAAATTTTATGCATAACAGTGTATAAAAATAGAATCTATGGGATTGAAAGTGAAGTTTCAAAATGTGTATATGTTACATGAAATAGTCAGTATTTAGCATCTTTCACCTTGTTCTTTTAATGTTATTTTGAGAAAATAAAAAATCCTTTAATCTAGTTATCTTCGATCATAGCACATTGTTAACAAGTATAGCTATTCTAATATATTCTAGGACCATAGAAATTCTTATTTCCTGTGTATTTTAACCCCTCTGAATTTTACTTCTCCACCCCCCCCACACTTGGGTAACCATCATTTTACTCTTTTGTTTTAATGATATGAACTTCAAAAAATTTTATACTTCAGAACATGTATGTATAACATTTTTGGAAGTATGGTCATTTTGATAATATTAATTTTTGCTATCCAAAAACATGGGAGATATTTCCATCTTCTAAGATCTTCTTCTTTCTTTAATGTTCATTTCACTGTAGAGGTCTTTCACCTCTTTGATTAGATTGATTCCCACATATCTTATTTTTTTGAGACTATTACATTGCTTATGAATTAAAATGCTTTAGATGTATGCATGTTGATTTTCTGTTCTGCTATTTTGGTAAATTCATTTATTAGGTCTAGATGTTTTCTGGTGAAGTTTTTTGGATCCTCTAAATATAGAATCATATGATTGACAATTAGTGCAACTTTTAGTTCTTCTTTTCCTATTTGAGTCCATTTAATTTTTTTGGTCTGTTTAATTGTCTAGCTAGAATTTCAAGGATGATTTTGAACAGAAGTTTTGAAAGATGGCATCCCTGTCCTGTTCCAGTTTTTAAAGGGAATGTTTCAGTTTTTTTCCATTAAGAATAATGTTGGGTGTGGGCTTAGCATAAGTAACCTTTACAATGTTGAGGTATGTCACTATTGTCCCTATGTTTCTTATTGCTTTGAGTATGAAGGGCTGTTGTGTTTTGTCAAACATTTACTGTGCACCTATTGAAATAATTATATGAGTCTTTACCTTAAGTCTATTGAAGTGATGAATTACATTTATTGATTTCCAGATGTTCAACCATCCTTGCATCCCTAGGATGAACCCCACTTGATCATGGTGCACTATCTTCTTCATATGTTTTTATATGTGGTTTGTTAAAATTTTGTTAAGGAGATTTGCATCTATATTTATCAGAGATATCAGACTAAACATTTCTTTGCTCAATATGTCTTTGTCTTGTTTTGGTATCAGAGTGATACTGCTTCATAGAGTGAGTTTGGAAGGGTTCCCTCCTTTTATATTTCCTGGAATACTACAAGGAATATTTGCATGAGTTCTTGTTTAAAGGTCTTGTAGAACTTGGCTGAGAATAAATCTGGTACTGGGTTTTTCCTGGTTCATAGAGTTTCGATGACTTCTTCTGTTTTATTGCTTCAGATCCATCTGTTTAAATTATGTATGTCCTCCAGGTTTAGTTTGGGAGAATCATATGTCTCTAGAAATTTGTGAATATCTTCAATATCTTCTATTTTGTTGGAGTATAGATTTTCAAAGTAGCTTCTCATTATGTTATGTATTTCAGTGGTGTCTGTCATGATATTTCCTGTTTCATCAGCAATTTTTGTAATTTGAATTTTCTCTCTTCATTGTTAGTGTGTTTAGGGGTTTACATATTTGTTTACTTTTTCAAAAAAAAACAACTTTTGGTTTTGTCAATTTTTGAATTGTTTCTTTTGTTTCTATACCTTTGACTTCAGCTCTGATTTTAATTATTTCCTGTCTTCTACTACTTTTGATGTTGTTCTGTTTTTCTTTTTCTAGTGCTTTGAGATGTAATGTTGGATCATTCAGTTGTTGACTTTTTATTATTTTCATGGATGAGCTCCATGTGATAAATTTTCTTCTTAGTAGTGTTTTCATGGTGTCCCAGATGTTTTGATATGTTGTACGATCAATCTCATTTACCTCTATGAATATTTTTTATTTCCTCCTTGATGTTTTCTTTTACCCATGCTTCATTCAGTAGGGTATTATTTAGTCTGTAGGTTATGGAGTAATTTCTGTTTTTTATTTTGTCATTGATTTCTAATTTCATTCCATTATAATCTGAGAGAATGCAAGGTAGTATTTCTTTTTTTGGCATTTGCTAAGGGCTGCTTTGTGGCATAACATATGGTCTGTTTTAGAGAAGGATCCACGTGCTGCTGTGAGAAAGTGTATCACTTGTTGATGGATTGAGTATTCTATACATGACTGTTAAGTCTAAGTTATTGATAGTTTTATTAAATTCTATGTTTTTTCCATTACTCTATGTAAATTTATGATTACACAAATGGTATGCCTTTACTCCATGAACAAACAGAGAAACAACATGTATCCCATTTGTTTACATTAAAAAAAAATCTGTTTTCTTTGTTTAGATTTAGTTTGGGAGATCTATCCAGGGGTGATATTGGTGTGTTAAAGTCACCCAGAATTATTGTGTTGGTCTCTTTGATTCCTGAAATTGAGAAGGATTTGTTTGATGGGCATGGATGCACCATTGTTTGGGGCATAAATATTTATGATAATTATCTCTTCCTGATTTATGTTTCCCTTAAACAGTATGAAATTTTTTTATCCCTTCTGACTAACTACAACTTGAAGTCCATTTATCTGATATAAGAATGAAACCCCCGATTTTTTTACTGAGTTCCTGTGTGTGGTAGGCTTTTTCCTGTCCTTTTACCTTTAGTCTGTAGATGTCCTTTTCTGAGATGAGTCTGATGAAGGCAGCATATTGTTGGGTCTTTTTTTTTTTTTAATCCAATCTGCCAACATATCTCTTTTGATTGATGAATTTAGGTCATTAACATTCAAGGTTATTATTGAGATATGATTTGTAGTCTCATTCATTTGGGTTTATTTTTGGATTTTAACTTGAGTTGGTATCTCCTTTGATTGGTTTTTCCTTTAAGGTAGTTCCTCCGTTTGCTGACGTACATTGCTGTTTTCCATTTCCTCCACATGAAATATTTTGCTGAGAATATTCTGTAGCACAGACTTTCTATTTATAAATTCTTTTAACTTTTATCATGGAAAGATTTTTTTCATCTTCAAATTTGAAGGTTACTTTTACTGGGTATAAGATTCTTTGTTGGCAACTACATTCTTTCACAGCTTGAAATATGTTGTTCCAGGCTTTTCTAACTTTTAGGGTCCAGGTTGGGAAATCTACTGATATACATATTGGTTTGCCCCTGTGTGTAATCTTATGCTTTTCTCCTGTAGCTTTCAAAATTCTATCTTTATTTTGTATATGAGTCATACTCATTATAATGTTACTTTGTGTGGATTTGTTGTAATTTTGTGCATCTTGTGTTCGATGGCATACCAATGTAAAGAATGTTAAGAAGCTTTTAATGTAAAATCAAAACTTATTTGACATCTGGGAATTCATACTGGTGACAAGCCTTAGGAATGTTCAGATTGTGGCAAAACTTTTAATAAAACCTTATGACTAATTAACCACCAGGGAAATCATACTGAAGAGAAGCCCTACCAATGTAAAGAATATGATAAAGCTGTTAATGGAAAAGTATAAATTTTTCACTACCAGAGAAATCATACTGGAAAGAAGTCCAACAAATAAAAAGAATGTGGCAAACATTTATTTGTCAAAAATTATTTTTGTTTCAAATTAATTATATGTGACAGTAGACTGCATTCAGAAAAATTATATGCAAAAGAAATACAAATTGCCCTTCCACAGCCTGCAAGTGTTGCAGACACAAAGGTAGTGTAATCACACATGTATTCAGTGTAATAATATCTGGATCATTTTACTGTCATTCCCCTCCTTACACTGATTCCTTTACCTTCATTACCTTCTGCAGAATCCTAAGACTCTTAATTCCACCTATCTCCCACTATGGATCAGCATTTGCCTGCCAGAGAAAATATTTGGCTTTTAGTTTTGGGGCTTTATTCATTCCACTTATTGTGGTATTCTCTAGATCCATGCATTTACTAGAAAAAGTCATAATTTCATTTTTTAAGTCTTAATAACATTCCATTGTCTGCATATACTACATTTTTTTATCCATGCATATGTTTAAGGGCATCTAGGTTGGTTCCCTAGTTTAGTTATTGTGAACTTAGCTGCTATAAACAATGATGTGACTGAGTCACTATAGTATGCTAGTTTTAAATCCTTTGTGTGTTTACAAGGAGTGGGATAACTGGGTCAAATGGTGGTTTCATTCTGAGTTTTCTGAGAAATCTCAATAAAATTTCCAGAATGGTTAAATCAATTTATAAGACCAAGAGCAATGTGTGAGTGTACCTTCTTCCATACATCCTCACCAAAACATTTTTTTATGTTTTATGTTACAGATTGTTTCCTTTGATGCAAAGATTTTTATTTTGAGTCCATCCCTTTTATGGTTTCTTGATTCTACTTCTTGTGCTTTTGGAGACTTGTTAAGGAGGTCAGTTTCTAAGCTGAGTAGATGGAGATTTGATCCTTCTTTTCTTCTATTATTTGTAGGGTCTCTGTTATAGTGCCTACATCTTTACTCACCTTTGAGTTGATTTTTCCACAGGGATAGAGAGAGAATTTTGATTTCATTTTGCTACATATGAATTCCCATTTTTTTCCCAGCACCTTTTGTTTAATAGGCTATAATTTATTCAATGTATGTTTTTGGTTCCTTAATTTAGTATGAGAAAACCCTATTTATTTGGGTTTGTCTCTGTGTCTTCTGTACCATTGTGCTACATGTCTATTTTGGTGCCAGTGCCATGCCATTTTGGTTATCATTACTCTCTAGGTCTGCATTGTGATCCCTCCTGCCTTCCTCTTCTTGGTATGTGTCACTTTGGCTATTTTGGGTCTCTTGTTTTGCAAATAAATTTCATGATTGCTTTTTCTAGTGCTGTGATGAATGTCATTGGTATTTTAGTAGGAATAGCTTTAAATCTGTAACAGTCTTGGTAGTATGATCACTTTGACAATATTAATTCTGTCTATTCAAAAGCATGGGAGATCTTTCCATCTTCTAAGGATTTCCTCCATTTTCTTATTTAGGATTCTGTAGTTTCCATTGTAGATGTCTATTCCCTCTTTCATTAGGTTGATTCCCATTTTTTTCCAGTTATTGTGAATGGACTAGTTTTAATAATTTCTCCTTCAGTTGATTCATCACTGATGTATAGAAATGCAGTTGATTTATGATATTGATTTTATACCCTGTTATTTTTCTTTTTTTTGTTTCTTTTTTTATTGTAAACAAATGGGAGAGAATGAACTAAACAAAATTACCCTGTGATTTTTCTTAATTTCTTTATTAGTTGTAGAAATGTTCTGAAGGAGTTTTTGGGTTTTTTAAGTGTAGAATTGTGTCTTTGGGAAATAATGATGTGTTAAATTATTATTTTCCCATTCATACCTCTTTAATTTCTTTTCATCTGTTCAATTACTCTGGCTAGAATTTCAAGGACTATGTCAAAAAGAAGTGAAAGTGGGTATTTGTGTCCTCTTCTAGTTTTCATGGGGAAGACTTCATTTTTTATCTATTTAGAATGATATTATCCTTGTACATACCATAGAAGACTTTCACAATGTTGAACTGTGTTCCAACTATCCCTTGTTCTTCTAGTGTTTGAAACATGAATGGATCTGCATTTTGTCAAATATATTTTCTCCATCTATCGAGATGATCATTTGATTCTCATCTTTAAGTCTACTGATGTGATTAATTATGTTTATTGAATTCCATATGTTGAACTAATCTTGCATCTCTGGAAGGAGCTCTATTGGATTGTGGAGCACCATCTTTTTAATGTGTTTTTGTATGTGATTTGACAGAAATTTTTAAAAGAATTTTTGGGTCTGGTTCATCAGGGATATTGATCTGAAGTTTTCACTCCTTCATGTGTCTTTAACTTTTTCTTTTGTATCAACATTATACTCATAGAATGAGTTAGGCAGGGTTCCCTTCTTTTCTATTTAATGGTATAATTTGAGGAGTATTGGTGTTAATTCTTCTTTGAAGGCATTGTGGAGCTCAACTGAAAATTCATCTCTGGTATGAGGCTTCTCTTGGTTGGTAGACTTTTGGTAGTGCCTTCAATTTTATTGTTTTTATTGGTTTGTACATTGTGTATGTCCTCTTGATCCAGTTTGGGTAGTGTATTTGTCTCTAGAAATTTGTCAATGTGTCATGAATTTCTATTTCATTGAAGTACACATTTTCAAAATAATTTTATTTTCTTCTGACTTCAGTAGTATCCATTATGATATTCCATTTCCATAATGAATTTTAGTAATTTGGGTTTTCTCTCTCTCACTCCAAGGTGTAGCTAAGAGTTTATCAGTTTATCTCCTCAAAGAACCATCTTTTAATTTTCTCAATCTTTTCACTGGTTTCTTTTTTTAAATTTTATTGATTTCAGCTCTGGTTTTAATTACTTCCTGTCTTCTACTGCTTTTGATGTTGGTTTGTTCTTTTTCTAGTGATTTGAGATGTAAAGTTAGGTCACTTATTTGTTGACCTTTAATTATTTTAATGAATGAGCTCAATTCAGTGATCTTTACTTTTAGGCCTGCCTTCATAGTGTCCCAGAAATTTTGATATGTTTTATAGGTGTTGTCACTTACCTCTAAGCACATTTTTTAATATTCTCCCTGATTTCTATTGCAATCCTTCTGTTATTTAGGTTCCAGGTCTTGGAGTAGCTTTTGTTTTTATTTTACTAGTGTTTCCTAGTTTTATTCTGTAATGATCTGAGAGAATGCAGGGTAGTATTTCTATTTTTTTGTATTGGATGATTTTTGCTTTGTTTTGTAACAATGGTCTGTTTTAGAAAATAATCCATGTGCTGCTGAGAAGATTGTTTATTTGCTTGTTGATGAATAAAATATTCTATATATATCTGTTAAGTCTAAATTATTGATTGTCTTATTTAATTCTATGGTTTCTTTGCTTAGCTTTTGTTTGAAGGATCTATCTAGGGGAAAGAAAGGTGTATTAAAGTAAGTAAGTATTATTGTTCTGTATTCTACTCGATTCTTGAAGTTGAGAAGAGTTTGTATGTAGATGCTCTATTTTGGGGGGAATATTTATTTAGGATTGGTATGTCTTCTTGATGTATTATTCCCTTAAGTAGTATGAAATGACCTTCTTTATCCGTTCTAAGTTTGAATTAAAGTCCACTTGATTGGATATGAGAATGAAAACACCAACTTATTTATGAAGGCCATGGAAATGATATGTTTTTTCCCAAACCTTCACCTTCAGTCTGTGAGTGGGTTGAAAACTCAGCTGAAATCCAATTTGGCTTTCCTGTATATGTACTTTGATTTGTTTCTCTCACATATTTTAAAGTCCTATCTTTATCATTTATGTCAGTTATTCTCATAGTTTGCTTTGGTGTGGATCTCTTGTAATTGTGTACACTTGTGGTTCTGTAAGTCTCTTGTATTTGATTTCCCATATTAATCCTTAGATTTGGGATATTGTCTAATATGTCATTGAAAACACTATTCATTCCTTGGGTTTTTAACTCCATGGCTTTGTCTACTCTGATAAATCTTAAATTTGGTATTTTTATGTTTCCCATATTTCTTGGAATTTCTGTTCATGGTTTTTCCATCATCTCTGGGTGGTTTACTTTATTTTTAAGGGTATATATTTTGTCTTCTTTGAGGTTCCAACTTCCAGGTGGTCTAGGCTGTTGGTGGTGCTTTCTATTGAATTTGTAATTTGGTTTATTGATTCCTTTATATCAAGGATTTGTTCTTGGTATTTTTTCACAATTTCTAATTCTTTATTGAGGGATCTTTCATTTCCTGTATTTTTCATTGATATCACTTCTTATTTTATATTTTACTTCCCAGGTCAGTTTGACTATGTACATTCTAAACTACTTCTCTGGCATTTCTTCTAATGTGTTGTCAGTTGGTTCAACAAATAGTGTCCAGCCTGCTAACTAAGTTGCCTGTCCTCTGCTTTACACAGGATCCCACTGTGCATAGTGAAAGTCTCAGTGACTGAGATTATTATAAGAATTTTGTATTTTCTTAATCAGGAGGCATGAGAAATGCTGTCTCACAGGCAGTATTAGAACAGGTCATGGCCACTGCTTGGCAGTAGATGAATGGTTAAGATTGAAATCTGCATCATTCACTAGTACAGTTTAAGTTACTGAGATCTTTAGTATCTTCTCTTGGTGTCTGCAGTTACCTGAACCTGTGCTGCTACTGAAGGTGTGTGTCAGGTCAGAAATTATTTCTCTGCAAACTGAACAGTCATAGAATGGTGGACTCTAAGAATAGCTTGCTTCCATTTTAGTTGACAATGTAGTGTTTAATGGCAACAGTTTTATCATCTGTGTGCCAATTTTTCATTTGAAATAAAATGACATTTTGTTTTACATGCACAGATTTAGTGACAATAAGTCATTTTTAAAGAAATATTAGACTATTATATATCATAAGTCAGTTGTTCATAATTGCATATCAACAACTCTACTAATAGTTTGAATTAAAACTAAGATAATTAAAGTAGAATTTTAATGAGCAATAAATTCTGAAGTTATCAATCCTGGAATGTGTTAGTTGAATCATACCTTTCTGTTTTTGAACTCTTAAATTTGTGTCCATGTAAAGTTTTGAAATGGCAACAATCATAAGCAAGAAGCATTTTAAGTACTTATATTATGTACTATAAAATAATGCTTCTTTATTGCTGCCTTATCTATGTATACACATTAAAATCCTGGGTTAATTGTACTAACTGTAATCCCTGACGCAAAGAAATGGCTCAGAAACTTAATCACAGTGATTTCCCATACTAAGCAGTGAATATTTATCAGTTTAGTAGATAAATATTTCTTGAATTAATTAATAAATAAACAAGACAGCACTTGACATCTGAAAAGGTGCTGTTTGATAAAGTACACTGGAATGAAGGCTTCAGTCTCAACCTGAAAATAGTGGCTTTGTGACCTTGGGCAAATAAGATAACTATTCTCAACTAAGCTGAGATAATGGGATACCTCAGATGAAGGTAGCAGTAGCTGCCCTCCTAAGTTCTTGGAGTTATGACTGGAAGTATTTATTTGTTTATTAAAATTATAGGTGAAAAACATTCTTTCACCTGAAAGTAAAAATCATGTGGTGACATTATTATTTCCATGCCCATCTCTGCTGATTGCACTCTAATTAGACACATGAATATACATTAATTTTTAGAGTTACCTACTTCTTAAGTCGTTCAGAACTGTTTTTAGGTAGTTTTGCTTTCAGTCTTTGCTTAGTGCTGCCTACCTCTATAGATTGTTAGGAATTGTGCCCCATTGACCCTCCTCTTCCCTTCTCCCACTGTGACAATGTTCTTGGGAAAGTAAAACCATTATAATATTGACTGGGTAATTAGGGAGACATCACAACTGTGCATTTTCTGTGCAATTTATTACCTTTTAAAATATGAGTGACTTTTATCAGTTTCTTTGTTGGACTTTCAGTGTCAGATACAGGTCATTTCATCGTTTATTTACTCACTCATTTAAAAAGTAACTAATTATGCTCATGTAATCTATGAAACTTAACTCTTTAAACTCCAAATTTCTAAAAGGCAAATGTGTTTTGATCCTGGCAAGGAACATGTTAAAATAGGAGTTGGGAAGATTTTGCAGGGCTATGTAGTTGAATTCAGACCTAGGCATGGCCCTTAAGCACAACTTCTGATAATCCTTCAGGTTGCCTCTAAGGAAGAGCTAAGGATCACTGATATTCAGTCTGTACTGGCACTTAAAAGACTATTCATCATGATGATCTGATCATATCTCTTCTTATCCCAGGTGTTTAGGGAGAAATATTGGCCACCAAAGTTTCAATCTCTTATGCAAAGTATGTGAGGAGAGGTGTTGTCTCATCCCAGGAAAAGAAACCCAAGAGAAGAGCTATACATGGAGTTCAAGATGATGTGTGTCTCAAGCCAGGGCATTGGAATTCTTCATGGTCAGGTTTTCCAGAATGTTATAGACTGGAAAAAAGAAATCATTTGAGCATTGGTAAGGTCAAGTGTGTTAAGAAGATAAATGTAGGCCACTAAATGTTGAATGCAACAGCTGATGTATTTGGCCACTCATGTGCAGGGAGTCTGTGGAAGTGGATGAGGCACATTACTTCTCAGAGTAAATGGAAGCATGTGGGATCTGAATAAGTATGGAGAGAATACTGGGTTAGAGTGGTAAAAGTGACCTTGAGACCCAGTGGTCCTCCTCAATATTTTTCTGAATTTAGAAAATCCAAACTTAAATATTTTGGGGATTCTACTTTTTACATGTGAAGTGAATATACAGCAGTATTGTGACTGTCTAATGTGAACACTTCTTATCTTTTAATTATTTTTTCCAGACTGCATTTTGATTCATTGTACACAAAATGGGTATAATTTTGTTTCTATGGTTGTGCACAATGTAGATTCATACCATTCATATCATCATACATGTACATAGGGCAATGATCTCTATCTAATTTCACCATTTTCAAGACCCCTCCTTCCTCTCATTTCCTCTGCATAAAGTACCTCCATTCTTCTCTCACCCCATGACCCCACCCCCATTTTATATCATCATTCACTTATCAGGGAAAGCATTTGGCCTTTGGTTTCTTGGTATTGGAAATGATGGGATGGGGTGGTAGTTCCTTAGGAGAATGAAAACTGGAAGCAGGGGTGGTAGACATGCAACCCATTGGAATGATGTGGAGTCACTTTTCTTACTCATCCACAGGACCACTCTCATTCTTCATAGCATACTATGAAGGAAAACAGATGAAGCCTTATCAAACAGATGTTGTGGATAACTGGATAGGGAAAGAAAATGACTAGGTGAACTAAAGCCAAATTATATGTTAAAGGTCAATCTTGGCATGAACCTCAGCTCTTGAATGGGAACTTTCTGGTCATTTTTGTGAATGCTTGTGACATGGTTAATCTCCACTTGCCACAAGTGTGGCAATGCAGCAGAAGGCACTTTGTGCCAGGCCTCTGTTGTTGTGATGCCATTTGCACCAGGTTCCAGTGCAGACTGCTAAATTCTAGGAAGTTTCTTTTCTCCCTTTGTGAAGTTCAGGGATATTGAGCTGGACTGCCCACCACATAGAACTTGTATATGTGTGCATAATTATCAAATACTGGCAGAAATCTGGGAGTCTTTTGTGAATTACCAAACTTTTTATCTGTAAAATTATGTCTCATGAGGGCTCATGCTTTCCTGTAATCAGAGTGACCAAAGCCTAACTAGGCCTAATGGTTTGAGTAGTTGCTTCAAAGATGGTCCCTAGTATCTAACCTTTATTCAGTGTGTAAATCTCACCTCTGTAGTAGGATCTGCAGATTAAAAGATCAATAAAATGGAATCACTTTTTAGGACTTGTGGTCTAGTGAGTGGGCTATAGCTGCCTCACAGCAGTTCATCTCATGTACTTTAAAAATTTTTTTTTATTTAGCTTTTAATTTTTTACAGACTGCATTTTGATTCATTGTACATGAATGGGGTACATTGTTTTGTTTCTATGGTTGTACAAATGTAGATTCATACCATTTGTGTAATTATACATGTATATAGGGTAATGATGTTGGCCTCATTCCACCATTTTTTGTACCCCCTCCCTCCTATTTCCTTCTACGTATTCTAAAGTTCCCCATTCTTCTCTCATTCTCCAGCCCCATTATATATCATTCTCCAATTATCAGGGAAAACATTTGGCCTTTGGTGTTTTGGGCTTGGCTTATTTCACTTACATGATATTCTCCAATTCCATCCATTCATTTACAAAGGCCATAATAGTATTCTTCTTTATGGCTGAATAGTATTCCATTGCATATATATGCCAGAGTTTCTTTATCCATTCATCTATTGAAGAGCATGTACTTTTTTAAAATAACAACTTTATTATGTGTGATCTTTCCACCATGAATTTGACTTGTGAAGTGTTCTGTTCCAGCTCTAGGTCATTAGCACATTCACACTGTTGTGCAAGTACAACATTCTCTATCAGAAACTTTCCTTTACTGTGAAAGAAAGTCCTGTTCCCACTTGTAGTCATTCACATTTATAACTCTTCTCTAGCTCCAGAAACCATGAGACTTTGTCTCAATGACTTGTCCATTCTGAACACTTAATACAGAAGTAATATTCAGTGCATGGCCTTTTGACAACAACCAAGGTCTTATGTCAACTCTATTTTACTTTCCTTTTGCCTTTTTCTGGTCATTATTATACTTCACTGAGTCATTTCATTGGTCCATTTTCTGGTCTGAGTTTTTTGAAGTAAAGAAAAGGCACTTCTTCCTTCAACAGGTATTTGTAAGATACCTTCTTTATTTCACATTCCACAGGTTCCTGTTCTCACTAAATTCACAGTCTGATAAAGGTACAATAATAAACATGAGCAAAACACATACATAAATGTAATCAAATAATTATAGAAGCCCTGTCCAAGGAAAAATTTATATATCAAAATTTAAAAGAGGACTCCAGTGACACAAAGAGATAGTGCTAAACATTGGGCAAACCATTTGGCACTAAGGTTGTCAGGAGTTTGGTGAGTTCCAAGGCCTGAAAGGAAGCCAGAGTGACTGTATTGGTATTAGGAGGGTGTCCCAGGTGAGAGGAGCAGGGCCCTTGTCACCTGGCTCTTTTTTGTGAGAAACAGTTTTGGATCTTCCAGGTGGAGTGCTATGATATGATTTGGTTTAAGAAAATGTAGCTGCTCTTTGAATAATGAAATGCAAGAGTCAAATTGGAAGATAATACTTGGAAAGCTTCTGCAAATATCCTGTCCATTGGCACTGGCAGCCTTGGTTAAGACAGGGTATAAGAAATGAACCAGAGTGGACACATCAAAAAGCTATGTCAAAATGAGAATGGACAGGTTTTAATGATGTGTTGAACATAAAGTGGAGTCAGGGCCTAATTTGAGCTCTTTGATATACATTTCTCTAAAGTTAAGGAATGTGGATTCAAATGGCTTTGAGACACATATGAAAACCCTAGGCAGAAAGATTAACTGGACATTTATATACACACAGGTCTAGAGCTCACAAGAAAAACTTGGACTGGATAAGTAAACATGGGATTTGTTTGGAGGGTTTACTTGAGATCATGTTAGTGGACAACACCTTCTAGGAGGAGACTCTAGAGAGAAGAGATACAAGCTACAACAACCCACATTCATAGAAATACAGAGATAAGATGTTCAAGATAAACAAGAGTGCAACTGGGGAGAAGGTATCAGGGGAGCCTGGTGGCATGAAGACACCAGAAAGCAGACTTTTCAGCCAATTCCAGCTTTGTTGAGGAGTCTTGAGTCAATGGGAATTAAATTCAGTATAAAAGAAATGAATAAGAAGTCAGCAAAGCAGAGGCAGAGTTTGGGAGGCATGAGGAAGAAAAGTGAGAAGAAGAGAGAAGGGAACTGTGTTTATAGCATTCATTATCTTTGGATAAAACCTGAACATAACAGACTCAGCTCCACAACCTGGTTGAGAAAACATCCAGCGCCACCCTCAGCAAAGTTATAAATTGAAAAGCTCCCTGGGAAAAATATGTGCTGTGGACTGATTAGAATGTTAAAAATAGACAACCATTGAAGCACTAGTTTACTTCACCTAGAAAGATTTTTTAAGTTTTAATGCCTGGTTTTATTTGTTGCTGATGGTATTGCATTGTTTTACCTTGGAAGGTTATAAGTGAGGGAATATCCTTAGAATTTTTGAGAGCATGGATCTTTCTTTCTTCAGTCTAGACATGCCCATTATTAGAAGATACAAATTATTATATCTGAGAGATAATTTATGTCCCCTGGTGATATGCATAATGTGTATACTTTATAATTGGGGTTTATAACTTACTGCATGAACCAAATTTCAGAATAGTCTGTGCTGAGTTATTTTGCAGTGTAGAAAATCACCTTTATAAATGCTGTGCTCATGGTCTTTTTTTAACACCTATCTTTCAATCTATGAAATCATTTTTAAGTTATTATTGCCCAATTTAGTGATCTAAGTTATCATTTACCTGTGCTTTGTAGAATTTGGCATTATTTCTGCAAATCCATCATGACAAGTACATTGAAAAACTGTCACTCTCAATACTTCTATTAACATTTTCTTAATTTTAAAATGCACAAATAAAGAAAAATCATACTCTTGTTTGAAGCACTAAATATGGGTTGAATTTACTGAGTTAAATTTCAGTTAAATTTTAAAATATTTATCTGTATAGATGAATGTGAAAGAATACTCATGTTAATTAAATTTGAAGAGAAAGGAGGCATTGGTTGCCGTTGACTTATCTTTGATCCTTTATTGTGAATGGACTGTCTAGTTATTTAGTGCTTGACCTTCATCTATTATACTCTTTATAAACTTGAATAAATTGTAAATTTCCTGAGTATAATTTAGTCACTTTTTAGCAATATGAAGAAATAAATAATTGTGGCATTCATGGAATTTTTGAATAGTATCTAGTGATTAAGTTTTAAAAAATAGTATTTCTGAATTGTTCATGGAAAATGTCCCTGATTTAGTATAATTTTGTTATCTTACTATTCTTCTTAACATCTTTCAGAATATATAACTAGTAAATATTCAAAAGAGTCAATGATAAAATGGTACCTAAGAATGTGATCTTGGAAATCAGATTGCATGGGTTCAAATCCTGTCTCTGACACATCATGGCATGGGTCCTTGGGCACATGACTCAGCTCCTCAGG
The DNA here is from genome assembly GCF_902686445.1 of Sciurus carolinensis. Classification (NCBI taxonomy): domain Eukaryota; kingdom Metazoa; phylum Chordata; class Mammalia; order Rodentia; family Sciuridae; genus Sciurus; species Sciurus carolinensis. The sequence continues at coordinate 738,497 of NW_025920196.1, read as the reverse complement.
ATGAAATCTTCTTTCATCCCTCTGAGGACATAAATCATACCTTTGTTCAGTGTCTGCAAACTGTATATGCTACCTCCATTTTATCAGATTGTTCCAGTATCACTTTTTTTATCAAATAAGCTCATTTTATTTAATAATGGTTCTGAGCATACAGATAGTGATGTAAAGGAGGCACCACAACATAAAACATTAGGAATGGATTAACTCCAGTACTCTGTGGAAACCCTGAAGCTACCTAGAAAAAATCACTGGGGAGTGGTAGTAGTGTTCATGGTTTTAGACATCCATTGGGGGTCTTGGAACATATTCCTGGGGATCAGGGGGAGGGGTTTCTATATTATTACTTTTTTGAGTGTTTCCAAAAAAGGTAGGGAAAATGGTGGAATTACTCTGTTTTTATTTCAAGAAACTCTAAGAAAGAAAAATTTCACTTTGTATTGTTATGGGGTGCAACTTAAGAACAGACTGATCACCACTGAGAAGTCCAAATTTGAGAGTCTTTATTAAGCTGGCCAGCTGACTGTCTCACACAATGCCCCAAAAAAATGGCTATTGGGAGAATAGTGTTTTTATACCAAAAATCACATCAATCATAAGTGTCTGTTGCTATGATTTGTAATTACAAACTAACATCATGAGACCATCAACAGAGGGGGGAGTGGGTCAAAATGACCCTTTCCTAGGTACAAACTAAAGAATGGTTACTAACATCCACGCAATCACTGTTTACATAGTACATTGTTTAGGAGCAATAGGAATCAAAAGAGAGCAATTTTTCTTTACATAGGAATTATCATTCTGTATTGTTAAACTTGTCACACCAAGTAACTGATGATTAGTACAGAGGTGGGGTGTGCCAATGGGAGAAGCTTATTTCCTACATAACATGGAGTCTCAGAGAAAAATGGAGTCTGTTTAGTCATTTCCCTTATAGTCTGGCCTATAACATTCTCATGGAGCCAGATCTGTCAGCCCATCACACAGGGACTCAGGTATAACACAACACCCAATTGGGATTGGGAACCAGGCATTGGGGGACATGGAAGACAGGGAACAATGGAGAGTACTGAAAGGGTGGGTCACTGTGACTGGCACTTGACATTTGAAGTTCACCGAATATCAGTCTTTCTTAGATAACAATTCTCAGTGCTGAGACTCAGACACTAATAAACCCACTGTCAATCAGAGTAATGGGACAGGTCTCCAACGTTCTTTGAAGGAGCAGAGGGCGGGATCACAGCTTTAAAGGTTTTTCATGGTTTTGATTAAGGAAAAAAAGCAGCAACATGGTGAACACTCACTAGCTCAGTTTTCCTCTTGTGGATGCCTTGAGGATTAAAGGCACACCACCTTAACCAACCCATGGCCTCCAGACCTATCAATGCTCCATCCTGATCTGGTGACTCTGAGGAAAAGTTGGGGACCCAGAAGTTCATGCTAGCCAAATTCTCAATGTTGTGCCCCAAAGACCACCCTGGATGGAGTTTCCACCTGGCCTACACCCACCCTATGCCACTCAGGTGATGCCCTGGCCTGTGACCTCCATCCCCATCCACTGCACCTGGCCCACAAACATGCCCATGTCCCCTGGTGGTGCCAGTGTCAAGCACACACTGACTTTCCGAGGGCTCCCAGAACAATAGCAGTTGAAGGGCCAGCAGTGCCTAGCATCTGCCACTGCCAGGGCCAAATTTTGCTGCCCACCTCCTGGCACCAACATCCCAGGTGTTGGCCCCAGGTCTTAGCTGGAAGGGTCCCCAAATCCCTCCCAGCCCGCTAGTTCGGTGTTCACTTTGCCATATCAAACCATGGAGGGCCCTGCGCCCTGGTGCTGGAGTGGACAGGGATGCAGTGGCTGCCCTTCAGGAATTCGAGTTGCCTGGCCACTCCTGGCAACCACTGCTGACCCATCCTCACCCCAATCAGCACTTCCAAGAAAGAGCCCTGGCTTGATGTCACCTCTCCCTGAGCAGCAGTCACCACTCTCCATTCAGGTTCCCTTCACATGTGCCCACTTGTACCAAAGCAGATGACCCAGAGAGGCAGCTTATGCCTGACATAGCCCCTCTGGCCCGCCTACAATTTTGCTCTGATCTGGCAGGTTCCCATGCAAACTTGAATCCCGTGGAACTGGGGACGACACTGCAGACAACTGCATTTCAGAATGTACTCTAGGCAGGGCTTGCAGGCCTGGCTTGCATGGAGAGGTCACCCAGGTACTGTGGGCAGGTTGGACCTGCACAGGTAAGGCAAGGTGAGAAAATACTTTGGGTCTTGGACACAGAGCATGCGGGTTTGCCCCTGCATGTACTCAGGGAAGTACCCTGCACCCATCCATAATCTCTGTACTTGTTAGTGACTTGCAAAGTTGTAATTTTTTTATATTCCTAGCAACAAGAAGCACCATGGAGCCAACCCCTCCTGTGGACAGCCATGACAGAAGATAGGAGACCTGTGACTGAGATTGTCTCTGATAACCTCATAGATGTGGCATGCCCAGAACCTGGGAATATTTCTGTGCAAGGGCACAGGATGCTTAGCTGCTGTGGCAATGCCTTGCATGAGCATGCTCTGTGCAAGAGTCCTATTAGCTCTGACCTTCATCTCAGGTACACAGCTCTAGGAAAGGAAAAATTTCTTATGATAGACAACCACACTATTTCACCAACTCTACTTTCCAGGTTCCTGCCTGTCTTATAGTAACTTTTAACAATGAACTTTCTTAGAGCTACAAAAAGTTCCTATCATTTCACTTTCCATCTGTGGATTGCAACTACAGAAAAACTACATAGGATGTCATAATTTCTTAAACTTTCCTGGATATAAAGAATTGCATAGTCTTTAACCTGATAATGAAACATATATAAATAAAATTGCTGGCATAACTGTTTAGAATTGCATCTCCATCAGAGAGCAGAGCTCCACCTGATCCCAGCTTAATCTTCAAGGTCTGTGTCTGTGAATATTTTTCAATCCCCCTTCACCCCTGACTGGACCTGGGAGATTGGTTGCACTGATTAAGACAGTTGGTGGCCCATACGGATCCATATACAGCAGCCTATGGTTAAGTAAGTCCTCCAGGTGATTCCATAGCAACTCAAGTTTGATTACCATTGGTGGAAAGAAATTGCTTTCATTCTAAATTTTCAGGAAGTTTTTATAAGACACTTTTTTCCAGCCCTGGTGCCTGGCAAGACAGAAAGAATTACAGTAATTATATGACAAGCAATAAAACTTCCTGGAACATATGAGGAGGAATCTTCAGCCTCAAGGAACCAGGAATAATATTCCATGAAATTAATGTTTAATGTGAGACCTAGAGAATAAATAAGAGGGAATCAAGAGCCAGGACAAACAGTGTTTCTGGTAAAGGGAATGCCACATGCAAAGCAGAGATTTAGTTTTAACATAAAAAACAGAGTACCATGAAGACTTTATACAGGGGATTATCCCACACAAAATGTCTTTAGAAGCATCATTTAGTTAGTGCCCTGGATTATGGCTAGGCATCAGTGGGAACCAAAAGAGGTACTAGGAGGTGATTGCTGCAGTCTAATTAAGAAATTACAGTGACAGCATGGATAGCACAGAAGCAGCACCTGAAGGAGCTGTTTAGGAGATAGGACATGTGTGATTTGGATCTTCAACGTCATGCATAACCTCCCAAAGCTCCCAAAGGGTTTTCAGGAAGTGGTTGAAATATGAGGGCTTTAATCTCACCAATGGATTAATCCATTGATGGATTAATAACAAAATAAAATTTTGGAAGAACTGGAAACTGTAAGATATGGGGCCAGAAAGCAGTAAGTCCTTAGAAGTCTGTTCTTGAGGACTATAGTTTTAACCTGACTCCCCTCCCCATATCTATCTCTCCCCTCTCCCTCACTTTCCTTTCAACTATGAAGTGATCAGATTTGCATTACTATATACTTCCCACCATGATATTTTGCCTCTTAGAAGCCAAGAGCAATGGGGCCAAATTAAATATTCCCTCTTTTTAGTTGATTCTTCAGGTACATTGCCACAGCAATGAATATCTGGCTAACATAGGACCTATAACTTGTAAAGGACATTGTTGAGGGTGCATCCTGTTTTCAAGCTTAGAAGAAGCCATTTCATTTCTGTACAGAAAAATCACAGGTGGAGAGAATAAAATAAAAGCACGGTGTGCAGAAGGCCCTACTTCAAATTTGAATCTACTAAACTTTATGTGTTTGTTGGACATCCACACATGTGGATGTTAAATATAGAGCAGAAAAAAAGCAAAAAAAGAACTTTAAGCTGTCTTCGACTGCAAAAAATCAAAAAGTTAAGGACTGAAAAAAATGACCTCTATATTTCATTATAAACATGTCCTCACAGATCTTAGGAGAGAAGTTTTGGTGGGAACCCGAGCCAGTCCCTGGATGGTAGAGAAACAAGGGTGTGGTAAAGATGGCAGAGATGACCAAGGTAAGTCAGAAGATGGCAAAAAGTGTACAGGCACAAGGGAAGTCAGAATCCTAAAGAAAGGTGCACCCAGAAGGAGGGGTTCATGCTGAATTCTTTCATTAAATTTTGAATTTTTGAATTTTACCCATGCTTTCACATCTATCAAAAATTCACTCCTTCATATTACTGAAGAATAGTCTACAATAGGGACATACTAAGACTTCATACTCAATCTCCAATTAATAGACATTTGTATTACTTTGTTTGGCTGTTGTGTACATTTATGTTTTTTTCAAGTATTCTCTCTTTTGGTACATTTTTATTTATTTTTTCAATGCTCTATATCTAGGAGTAAAACTGCTTTTTCACAGAACCAATTTTTTTTTTTCATACCATGAATTGAACATAGTGGTGCTTAATCACTGAGCCAAATCCCTATCTCTTTATTTTTTATTATTTTTTTTTTATCTTAAAACAAGATTTTACTAAATTGCTTAGGGCCTTGCTAAGTTGCTGAGGCTGACTTTGAATTTTGGGTTCTTCCTCTAAAACTTAATAAGAAGTTTCTACCAATGTTGTTGCAAATTCTTTTTAATGGATAAATACTATTCCATGTGTGTCGTGTCCCTCGCCCGCAAGAAAGCACGACACAGGAATCTTCCTTCAGCAGTTTAACAAGGACCTTAATATTATAAAACCATGGTTTTTCTTCTTCTCCCTCTTGAGCCGAATTCATACACTTTTATACTCTTGCAATAGCCAATCTACTCCTGCCACTTGGCTTATGTTCATAGGTGTTCCCACTTGCAACAGTTGGCTCAACCAAATATGGGCTTGTTTACCTAGAAAGCACTTCAGGAAACCATTGCCATCTTATCATGGTGGCGAGGTGGCTCGCCACAGCTCCCCCTTCTTTATTTTATGAACACAGGTGAAGGTAGAGGCCCTATCCTACTGTGCAAAAGTGGCAAATAGTGAACGTCAGTCCCAGAGTGGCGTCTTCTCCGGGCCTGATATCACCTAAGCCGATGCCTTTTTTCGTAGGGTGGGACGTGGACATCAAACCCACATGCAATAGGGCATGCCTTCCTTGAGGTTCAAAAATAAAACTCTCAAGTGCAGTGCTTTGCCTCGCATCCTGTGTCCATGAAGACGTAGCAGTATGGAAAACCATACTAGGGGGAGCTTATCCAGCTTACGCAACTGCAAAGGCCTGAGGTAGGAAAACACATCACCCTACTTGCCAATGCTGCACAATACAGGGGCACCATAATGAACACAAGGCATACAGTAACAGTTCTCTCCTCCAACATCATTGTTATAGCTCAAGATCAAAAGTGGAAGTTACAAGACAATTGAAGCCTTAATTAGCACAAGAAATCCCCAGGATGCAAATACACAGTCCTCAAAGAAAAGTATATAGTAATTACAGCAATACCCTGCAGACACCTAGCATAAATGATAATTCTAACTCTAACAGAGATATACTAAAAATGCCACTTATTCCCGTGCCAGATTAGCCAACCACACAGAAGGTGACACCCCTTGTTCAATGGCTAACACAGCCTGAATTAGCACCGCCTTTTCACGTGCTTGATGCACTCTTAGCTTGCAAATAAACCAAAGGCAAAGGCAAATACCTGCAAGACAAATACATCCAAAGATCCCCACACCAACCCATTCTTTAAAATAACTAAAGGCAGAGGTGAGTCAGCTAGAGAACTGACTCAAAGTAACAGGCTTAACACGGGTGTCATTTAAAATCGCAATCTGTAATAATTGTTGAGTCATCATCTTTTCAGCTTTTAGGGACCAATTGCCTGCAAGAAAGGCGGAAATCAAGTGGCTTTGATTTTTTGCTTCTTCATATCTTACTGGAGTTATACACATGTGTTTATGATTCCCGATGCATCCAACATGTGCAATGTTGAAAAGTTCATCCAACTGTACTTGTAGTAAATCTATCCTTTGATTCGCCACCAAGATCCCTGATAGGATATGTCTGTTAATGCGGTCCTGGGATTCCAGTACCTGTGCAGTTTGCTGTATGACTTGATTAATGGTTTGTGCTGTTTGAACTTGATTGGTCATGGCTAGAGCAATGGTAGTGGCTGCAGCAGCAGAGACAGCAATAGCAGTTATTATGGCTGTGGTAATGCCAAAGTCTCTCTTTTCTCTGAAGAGGTGCACCAACAGAAAATTATCTGGATTGACCTCCACTGGGACAGGTACAAAGGTGGGTACCTTTACAATCACAGCAACAGATTCACTACCGTTCCAACACTCTGAAAGCAGGCAGGTAATATTGTCATTAGAACAATTTAAAATCACTTCTGAACTGTTTGATAATAGAAACAGAAAAGGGGGGTTAAGCATACTGGAGCGGGGGGAAGAGTAGCGTTATATAGCTGCTTATGCAACAACAAGTTTCCTAGTCGATGTCCTTTCTGTATATCTTCCGTGACAGTACCTGTTGCATTATGCAAAGAGAAATTGCCTCCTTTTAATAAGGCTAAAGCAGAGATGTCAGCCGTGGCTCCGGCCTGATTACCTATCAGCCACTGATAAAAAGGCCACCCCGATCCGGTAGAGGTACCATTTTTTGTGAAATTATAGGAAAACTTCTTAAGGGATGGAGATATAGAGAATCCTGGAGCCACCTCTTTATAATCCCAATTTCTGTCTTGACAATGAGTAAATATTGGGGGAAAGCTTTTGTAAGGGGTACAAGCGGGTGAAGCAAGAAACCGTGTGGCATTTGTCGCATTTTTCCTTGCCCATGGAAAATGACCGGTACTCACAGTAACCAGGGTGGTGATATTTACCACTCCACTATTATTTCCCACACCAGATCCAGACTGCAATCCCTGTGAGACCTGCGTGAGGGCAGCAGTCAGTATGTTTAAAGATACACTGTTACGTTGCAAGGAATTGTCCCAGGAGGTGACATTTTTAAGGAGCAGATGCACACAGTGTTGACTATCACTATGAAGGGAAAAACAAAAGACTTCAGTCAAATTAAAAGATGTAAGATTAAAGACAGAGGTTTCAGTAGACATAGGATCATGACATGGCATTTCCATCTCACAAGTGGTGGCGAAAAGGGTTGGCAAAATATTGGAATCAGCATGGATCGGCATAGGTATCGGCCATGCCCGAGTAACCGCCCAGAGCCTTATCTTAGAAATTGGCTTCTGACTGGCCCATTGGATCATCAGGACCAGACACCACAGGATCAGTAGCTTCTTCATTCTGTTCCTTCAGACCTTTAGCTGAAGTTGGGGCTAGCAGACTCCCAGGTATCCTACGCACAAGTCGCTCAGGCACCCAAAGCGGTTCCGTTCCATCCTGTGGAAAAATACAAACAGAACCTCGTGCCCATATCAGCACGGGATCAGGTCCGTACCACTGGCCTGAAAGCACATCCCTCCACTTCACTTTCCCTAAGGAAAGGGGGGGCAGGCGGCGAACAATATCTGTCAGCGCAGAATTATCATTTGCATCCAAAGTTAAAAAATTAATGGTAAAAAGAGCCAGAGACAAACACTCTTTAGGAGTACGGCTTGGTCCTATTCCCCCTTTTTGTCTTTGTAAAAGTTCTTCAATTGTTCTATGAGTTTTCTCCACGATTCCCTGACCTTGGGGGTTGTAAGGTAAGCCATGAGTCAGTTGCACTCCCATAGTGGAGCAGAAAGAGGTGAATTGTTGACCAGTGTACACCGGCCCATTATCTGTCTTCAAGGAGCATGGAAGGCCCCAGGCGGCCCAAGCCTCTAGGCAATGGGAGATGACATGATGGCCTTTTTCTCCTGCCAAAGCAGAGGCATGCATAATTCCAGAGAAAGTATCTACTGAGACATGAACATATTTTAGGGAACCAAACTCTGCAATATGAGTTACATCCATTTGGCAAATCGTAAGAGGTCGCAAGCCTCGGGGGTTAACACCAAAAGAAGGGAGATGATGAAATGGAACACAATGAGAACAATCTAAGACAATCTGTCTCGTTTCTGCTCGAGGAATAGAGAAGCACTTACGAAGTGTTTGGGAGTTAACATGAAATTCATTGTGAAAGCACTGTCAAGAGAAGAAAGAAAACAAATTGTGCGGGTAGCGGCATCTGCCCTTGCGTTTCCTTCAACAATAGGTCCAGGGAGAGGCGTATGAGCTCTTATATGTACAGGATAAAAGGGTGCAGAATGGCCCAAAATCAAATTTTGTAACTGAGTAAATAAAGATGAAACTTTGTTGTTAGGATTGATGGCACCTACAGTTTTTAACACCTTAAGTGTTCCTTAGAGAAGTCCTCTTATTCCCTGGGTTCAGGCTGACTGAGGGCAAAAGATCCAAATACTGGTCTATCTTGCCTTCTGTATTTCAATCTCTAAGTTTGATGTTAATCATCCAGCAAGCCAGTCTCACCAGTCATAAAGTAAGAGTACTGGGCTTTAACTTTAATGTCCATAACTTTACAGTTATTTACCCTTTTATCTAACTGGAGTCTGCATTAGTTCTGGAAGTCACCACTATCTGTTCTGGTATCTGTTACCACTATCTGTTAGGTGATGGCTTATTATCACAAGTTACCTAGGTTGTGTGTTGTTGAAGTAGCTACTTCTGTAAAACATTAAGAGGTAACAGTTTTACAAAATGAAATAAGAGTAAAAATATATTTTGTTTGTATAATAGTTATTTTGAATTTTGACTGAGAACCACATTATATTTCCTATTTGAGATCATAGTAATTTTACAACAAAAAAAAACAATTTTTTGATTATAACTTTAAATAAGCTGAAGTCTGACTCACTTTGGAGTCACTTCAACATGTAGTAAGGTGGGAGGCAGAGCCCTATCTCAGGTAAGGCGTGGCTCCTTACAAATCTTAAGTGTTCTAATTCTGATGTTGATCTTTGTTTCTTCCTTAAATATCATTAAGTAGTCTATATATACTGTTTTCTGAGTCTATATAAACTTTATAATTAACACAATATAACATTGTATCTAAAACATGAATCAAAGAAAGGCTGAGAGAGCTTTCAACTCTCCCTTCGTGTGATAAAGTGGCAAAATACCTCCATGTTTCACAAAATCAACCTTCAAACAAGTCAGGCTCTAACTTTTATAAATACATCTATATTTGAAGTTCTTTATCTCAATGTAAAAAGTAACAAATCCTACACGTACCCCATTGATAACAGGTCCTATAATAGAACATTAAATAATAGAAATAAATCCCCAATTAAAATTTATTTTTATAAGTTTAAGATTACCATTACAGACAAGTTTAATCTGGAGAATAGCACAGCTTGATAAATTCCCTGCTTTAAAAACTTGTATACCTGAAAAATATGAACACATTTAATATACAACTAGTGACCATTTTACAATTACCTTGACACTTTTATCTTACCAAATTTAGTTTGTTTTTTAAGAAAAATGTAGACTCTGTAACACAGTACGATACTCTAACAGTTGTTTAACCATAATTGTATAAACCCCAATTTTTAAGATTGATTGGTCTAAAGAAAAAAAAAAACTTAATAGACACAAAGTTAAGAGTAAATTAGTGTTTTTAAGAAATCCTTGTCATTTTACCATATAGATTAAGTTTTGGTTTATATCAACACATTAGTATTTCACCTTAGGAAAAAACTTTAATAGCTCTAGCTGTCTCACATACACACAACCAACTTAGTTACACACAGACTGTTGAGACTTGCCCTTCACTTACACACAGACTTTTTTAGCATTTACTTAGACCCTCATGTATTTTATTATATAACACTTTCTTATCCAGAAAGATTTTGTTCTTCACTAAATATAGTTGTATTTTTAGAACATTTTATGTTTTCTTATTTATGTGTTGACCCCCTTTTGTTCACATTCTGAAACAACTCTTATGAAATTTCTGAATTTAGATAAATTACACCATTTTAACAAGATAAAATACTTTGTTGTTTATAGTACTCTAACTGAAACACAGTTGAAACCTTTAGAACCCTTTGTATATAGAATTGTACTTGTTAAGACATAACTTTTAGTAACCTTGTTTTTAGTTTAGTGATGACACAAAGCAAGTTTAAACCCTTTTTATTTACCAACCTATGAAAACACCAATAATGTTTAAGTATGATACTCCATGGAATTTAAGGAGTTAAGAGTACTTGATGTTATTTAACAATTAGCATTTTAACTTTGTAAATTAATCAGATGTCTCTACAAACACATTTAAGTAATCCCATATATGTTAACTCTAATTTATTTATTGTGTAAAAACCAAGAAAGCAGGCAGGTGTCCTGAGCAGTATTTGCTGTCTCTTTCCTGTTGAAGAAAAGTCCTAGAAACAATTGATATTAGACATTGTTTAACATCAACATTTCATTAGTTTGACCACCTAGAGACTTGTAAGTTATTTTTAAAGACATTTTACTTTTATTAGTTTACTCAATTTAAATTGAACCCTTTTAAATCACGTGAATAAGAGTATTTGGATCCATTTTTAAATTTTAATTTTAGGAGCGCTCAGTTTTGATACAGACAAAACATGACACCAGACAGCATGACATAGAAATAACACAAAATCAAAGGCCTTGTAACTTTATAGGTGAATCTCCATTCCAATGTAACAGATGTTCAAAAACTTTAGTTGAATAAAAAATAGAACTGATCAAAAAGAAAAAAAATCATTAACCTAGGTATGCAAGATCAAAATTATGAGCTCAAAAATACAGCATTAAAGAAAAACAAAACAAAACAAGAATCCTGGAAAATGAGTTCTGTGTAGCAACCCAGAAGTTTAAAACAGACACCCTTTTTTCTTTCTTTTTTTTCTTATCTTCAGGTTACCTCCCTTTCCCACTGAGACTGTTGCAGTTTCCATTCCAATGCAGGCTTCAGCAAGGCCAGGCAGGGAGGGAGGGAGGATCACCCAGGACTTTTTAACCCTTTTTCTTCCTGGTTGAGAAATCAGGTTAGGTTTGAATGCAGAAAATCACAAAACATTATTTCTTACTACTTTTGAGGAATGGAGCTGCTGAGATCTCTGCCTAGGGGGAGGACTGTTTTAAGGACATGGGTGTTCCCTCCCTAGGTGGCCATGGAGCTGCGTGGAAGGGATCAGGAGGGGGGGCCTTTTTCTGTCTCTTGTGATAGTTTCTCTTGATCCAACAAGCCCTTATCTAAAAACCAAGGGGCTTTGTCTTCTACAGTTTTTTAAAAACTTCCTAGCTGAGGAAACCTCTAAAGGTGCTCCATTAGCCTTTAATAAAGCCTTTAATAGTCCTTCCATGCGAAGGAAGGCAGTGGCTAAGCCTGCATTTGTTAATGGGCCACCTATTTCTCTACAAGCTTTCATCCATGCCTCTATGTCTTTGCTTTTAAATGGATTAATAGCATTTCTACATTCTCTTGTACATTGTTCATATACTAATTGTTTAATTAAAGACATAGCTACACCAGCATCCCCGAAGATCTTTCCTGCTGCATCTACCATTCTAGCCACGAAATCTGAAAAAGCTTCTGTGGGGCCTTGGACAATTTTTGTTAAGTTACCTCGCACTTCTCCTTTATTAGGAAGTGCTTTCCAGGCAGCAATGCAGATCTTATTAATTTGTTCATAAACCTCTAATGGAAAGCCTGTTTGCTGATTGGCAAATCTACCCTGCCCCAGAAGTATATCCACATCCCAGGCAGGTTTGCCCATAGCTTGGTTGTGTGCAGCCTGTTCATTGGCCCCTCTAACATGAAGGCTCTCCAGTCTAAATATTTACCTGGGGAAACACAAGCTTTCACTAAACTGGCCCAGTCTGAGGGGGTCATGCAGAATCTATTGAGCCCCTCTATTTGGGCGATAGTAAAAGCAGTATCCACACCATAAGTGCAGACAGATTCTGCTATATTCTTTATTGTTTTAAATTCTATGGGTTCCTGATGTCTTCCCCCATCATTGTCCTGGAATACAGGACAGGCAAACCCCAACTCTACATGGGCAGCCCTCCAAGCTGCAGAGTTAAAAGTTCTACCCGTGCCTGGAACCCCTCCCACATATGGGGGAGGATCATAGGCTAGAGCTGGCTTCTGTTCTTCCTCATAGTCCTTTTGTCTAAAATCTTTTTGTCTCTTAGTTCCCCCTTCTTTTATTTTCACCTTTCGTAAGTGTTGCATTAGCTCCTTCACTTCCTCATCACCGTCTGATTCTGACTCCCCTGTTTCTTCTGGTGTTCTAAGGGCTTTTAAATCTGGGTATAGTCTCCTCTTTGGAATAGCTCCATAAACCTGCTCTCCTGTATTATGTTTACTGGAAGTATTCATAGAATCCTCGGACTTCTCCTCATGTAGTTGTTCAAGAACTTCCTGTCCTTTATGAATAGCTTCCTGACATCTACCATCAAGAATACATCCTTTTATTAATTTCCATAGCGGTATCACTCCTTTCTCCAATTGTCCCTGCTCCTGAAGAAAATCCAAATCTCTTCCCAACTTATCCCAGCTAGCAGGAGTCAAGCTTCCGGAGACAGCAAACCATAGGGCTGCTTTATCAATTCTTACAAGGAATGTTTCTAAAGTACTGCGTTTAACCTTGAGCTCTTTAGAGCGCAACAAAAAATCTAAAGGCTGTACTAATGAACTAGATGGAGAATTGCCCATAATGAAAGCAGCGTTCAGAGCAAGCAGAATGAAAGCAAAAACAAAATATTTTTCTTTGTTGATCGACTACGCAAAGTCGGTTGTATTTATCTTTGCTGACCGACTACACAAAGTCCGTTGTATTTATCTTTGCTGACCGACTACACAAAGTCGGTTGAATTTATCTTTGCTGACCGACTACACAAAGTCGGTTGTATTTATCTTTGCTGACCGACTACACAAAGTCAGTTGAATTTATCTTTGCTGACCGACTACACAAAGTCGGTTGAATTTATCTTTGTTGACCGACTACACAAAGTCGGTTGAATTTATCTTTGTTGACCGACTATGCAAAGTCGGTTACCGCTCTCTCTTATCTATAGAGGAGCGCCACACTTACCTGTGGTATTCACCGGTGCACCCCCTGACCACTGAAATTTCTGACTCCTGGGTTTTGGCGCCACTTGTCGTGTCCCTCACCCGCAAGAAAGCACGACACAGGAATCTTCCTTCAGCAGTTTAATAAGGACCTTAATATTATAAAACCATGGTTTTTCTTCTTCTCCCTCTTGAGCCGAATTCATACACTTTTATACTCTTGCAATAGCCAATCTACTCCTGCCACTTGGCTTATGTTCATAGGTGTTCCCACTTGCAACAGTTGGCTCAACCAAATATGGGCTTGTTTACCTAGAAAGCACTTCAGGAAACCATCACCATCTTATCATGGTGGCGAGGCGGCTCGCCACAATGTGTAATACATATACAACATTTTCTTTATTCATTCATCAAAATTTAAAAATTTAAAAAATTAGTGGGATATGGTGTGCACACCTGTAACCCTAGTGTTTTAGGTGACTTAGGCAGGAGGATCACAAGTTCAAAACAAGACTCAGCAATTTAGTGAGGCCCTAAGCAACTCAGCAAGGCCCTGCTTCAAAATAAAGTATAAAAGATCTGGGGATGTGTCATAGTGTTTATTCAACCCTGGGTTCAATTCCTGGTTCAAAAACAATTAAGTTCTGATGAATTTTGAAAAAATTATGTATAGAAGATGACAAGGAGAAGGTAAATTTGAAACATAAATATTACACATTTTAATTCTATACACATAAAAATAAAAAATAATTGATATAATAAATATCCTCAAGAGAGTTTCATAAGATCATTAATTTTCTAAAATATTTTAAATTATTATGCATTATTTCCTTGGTTTATTTCTTCTTGGAAATCATAAATAGGAACTCAAAACTATTATAAAAAAAACAAAGAAATAGCTTTTCTCTCTAACAAGACTAAGACCCTCCTGTTACAGCATTTGCAATAGTTGGGGTTTCAGTGAGCATCAGTAGATAGACACAGATGCAAAAGTTAGTTTTTAATCCTCTTTGAATTTTATTCCTACTAAGAAAATGAGACTGTTAATATGACTAGTCAAGGTAGTTGTTAGAATGGAGTAAGTAGGTTGTTTTCAATTTAGGTATGTAGTTATTATTATTATTATTACTATTATTACAGCTACTCTGTAGGAAATGCTGCATGTGATCTCAAAATGCAGTATTGTAAAACATGATTACAAATAAGTAAATCTTTCAAATATAATGCCTTCTGAAGTCAAGAAAGTATATAAAACAACATCCTTAGGAATGATAGATGGAATGCACTGGAAAGTTGTTTTCTAAAAGAACATCAAAATATCATTTATGTTATTGGCTAAAAATATTATATTATTCTTTGTCTAATTAGCTTGCCCCATCCATTTCCCACATTCGCTTATGGCAGTATATGGTTGCAAGGCAAATTTTTGCTCCAAATTTTACTTTTTCATGTTATCTTCAAAGTACCCTATAAGAAACACTCACACCATAGGCATATTTTTTGCTCATAAAATTTTCTGTTTTCAGAAATGATGCCAATTACTGTTAACAAACACTTTGTTTATAAAGCTAACAGAAAGAGCTACACCTTGATTCCCAGAAAATTACCCTTATTGAGTGGATTTCTGTTTATAGACACTGTGCAGAAAGTTAGTATGTACAAGACTAACAAGAGTGAAAACTTTATTAACACTCTGAAGTAGAAATCAAGAGCTCTTTGATATTTTTTAATGGAGTAAAATGAGAAAAGTAACCAGATTGCATAGATAACTGATCTAAAATTGATCAAAATTGATCCTCAAGATCTACTTCTAAATAAATTCTACTGAAAGACTTTTCCTTGGATATTTAAATGTGATGTGATCTTTGTTGTATACTAAAAAGGAAAAGAAATGGTGATATAATTTTGCCACAAATATTTGGCAAACTTTGAGTCTTTTTTAGAATTTTCAGAAATTCATTAACTTAAAACCCATTCTAAATATTTTCATTATACTGTACAGTTCAGTAAAGATATGTATTTATTTTATAATTTTGCACTCTTCAATGTAGTTGAATTTTTTTAAGTATGATATTTTTGATCCATTCATACCTGTTTGTGTTTTTTTAACTTGATGGTTCTTTGGTTCTTATGCACATGTCCTCAACATTTTTTCTCACTTTTTCCTTTTTATTTTTGATTAAGGTTTTAATGATTCTCAAATTATTCAGTGCAAAAATTAGCTCATACGTTTACTCTATGACACAAAAAATGATCATTTTATACTTCAATTATGCCTTAGTTCCTTGCTTGTAGCTGTAGAAACTAATCTCCTTCATTACTTTATTATATGCAGATATTCTCTTTTAATGTTCCCAATAAGAGATATTAGTAGATAATTTAGAATAATTATTGTCTTGAATTAAACCAGTATTATCCAATATAATTTGCCTGTACTTGTTAATCACACTGCCTTCTTAGAAACCAATCCATCTCCCCACCACCAGAAAAATAAGCAAATAAAATTAATATAGTTCTTTTTTCTACATATATGTTGGATTAATCTTATGTAACTCAGTAATTGAGAAATTCAAGCATGTAGGTTAAATATATTTTTGTCTAGTTTGTCAACATACAGTTTCTGGTTTTCTATCAAAAATTTATTTGAAGACATCTCTGATGGTGTTTTAATGCTGTTTTTAGAATTTTATATTAGAATGTGTTCACATGAATTGAGTACCTTTCAATAGCAATACATGTATGATTTTTACCACCTTATTTTCTGGTACATTGACAATCACTGCAATGATTTAACAATCTTTCTATTATAGATTTAGGGTCTTGCAAATAAAATAAATTTCTTCAGAAAAATAACCTATGTGTAGGCATTCTTTAATTGTCAGTCAGTGCCTTTTCTACTGCATTTTCCATGTTAGGTTCAGTTGACACTTATCCATGTCCCATGATAATTGGTGCTCTTTTGATGCAGTCCTGTGGTCTCATAATTGTCTAGTTATATTTCTG
Organism: Sciurus carolinensis; assembly: GCF_902686445.1. Lineage (NCBI taxonomy): Eukaryota > Metazoa > Chordata > Mammalia > Rodentia > Sciuridae > Sciurus > Sciurus carolinensis. Next base: position 722,059 of record NW_025920196.1, on the reverse strand, counting down.
ATCAATGTAGTTTTGAATTTACAAATCTCCCTGCATTTATTCTGCTTACTATGTATTTCTTCTGATACAGTTAATTGTTCAAATAATATTTTTCACAGCTTTTCTCTGATGACTAGCATACTGATATGTCACCATAAGTTTCTTCACTTTCAAATTGTTTGAGCAGCTTTCCTTGAATATGTAGAGTATCAAAAACAGATTAACCTTAAGTGCAAGTAAATGCTTGACTAAAACAAGTGTACAAGTTAGATGAATTACACTGGAAAACTTAGAACACATATAGCAATTTGTAGCTCTGTGAACCTGAGCAATTAAAATTTTTAGCCTCAATTTTCTCTTATAAAATACAAAGAGAGGAGTAGCTATGTAAAATCTGGGAGAAGAATGAACAAAGCTATTATATGTAAAATGTTTAGTTTTTCTCACACATAGGAGCCTCTTGGCTTTATATAAATATTATTTTACTTTTAATACTGACAATATTTGTAAAATCATTGAGAAGTTTTGAGAGGGTAGAACATTCAGCATGTGCAGAAATGCTGTAATGGAAGAGACTACTCACAGGAGGTTCAATTACATGAAAGTAATTTTGATATTATTTAAAAGTTAAAACACATATTTCTTGGAAAATTTAATATCAGTAGCACAGACCTGGGAGCAGCACATGACAGCATGATCCATATGAATAGAATTAGTAGAAAGAGAATGTATAAGTTTCTCTGACAAAGAGACAATCAGTTTGCATTCAATTAAGAAAATAAGTGTTGCAAATAAAGAGAGTTGAGGTGACTTCATTGGATTTTGAGTTAAAAAGGGGGATTTTAGAGAATAAATTTTTACATAATGAAAGAAGAGGATTGATGTTGAGTCCCTTGAGAAGGCTGTTAAGTGTTGCTTTGCGTTCTGGATAACTGGAGTAACAACATAATGGGCATTGTATAAAAAAGTTTATGTCCCATTTACACAATTAGGAGGAATAGAATTCATAGATACAAAGGCATGGGTTTTGTTTTGAAGGCAGTGGAGAAGTACAAGAATGTAGTGCACATATTTTTTCCATTTTCTCTGAAGTCAGTCTGAAATAGAAAATTTTCTTTGCAAGGATGTAGTCAGTAAATGCACATAAAGGGAGGGGATGGGAATAAAAAAACAAGTTATGTCAAATGTGTGAATAGTTTGATAAAAACAAAAACAACATTAGAAACACATTCAGTAAATACTTATTGTATTTTTGGGCTTATATTGGTCTGATACATAATATTGAAATAAAAAATTATATAGATCATAAACATTTAAAAATGAGTGACTCATACATGCTATGATTTATTCTTTTTTAAATTATTGTAAACAAATGGGATACATGTTGTTTCTCTATATGTACATGGAGTCAAGGCATACCATTTGTGTAATCAGAAATTTACATAGGGTAATGTTTGATTCATTCTGTTATTTTTTCCCTTCCCCCCACCCCTCCCACCCCTCTTTTTCCTCTATACAGTCCTTCCTTCCTCCATTCTTACCACCCTCCTTATCCCTAACCCTAAACCTAACCCTAACCCTAACGCTAACCCCTCCCACCCCCATTATATGTCCTCATCCGCTTATCAGTGAAATCATTTGTCCTTTAGTTTTTTGAGTTTGGCTTATCTCACTTAGCATGATATTCTCCAATTTCATCCATTTGCCTGCAAATGCCATAATTTTATCATTCTTCATGGTGGAGTAATATTCCATTGTATATATATGCTACAGTTTCTTTATCCATTCATCAATTGAAGGACATATAGGTTGGTTCCACATTCTGGCTATTGTGAAATGAGCAGCAATGAACATTGATGTGGCTGTATCTCTGTAGTATGCTGATTTTAAGTCCTATGGGTATAGGCCAACGAGTGGGATAGCTGGGTCAAATGGTGGTTCCATTCCAAGCTTTCTGAGGAATCTCCATACTGCTTTCCAGAGTGGCTGCACTAATTTGCAACCCCACCAGCAATGTATGAGTGTACCTTTTTCCCCACATGCTCGCCAACACCTATTGTTGCTTGTGTTCTTGATAATCGCCATTCTAATTGGGTTGAGATGAAATCTTAGGGTAGTTTTGATTTGCATTTCTCTTATTACTAGAGATGTTGAACATTTTTTTATATATCTGTTGATTGCTTGTATATCTTCTTCTGTGAAGTGTCTGTTCATTTCCTTAGCCCATTTGTTGATTGGATTATTTGTATTCTTCGTGTAGAGTTTTTTGAATTCTTTATAGATTCTGGAAATTAGTGCTCTATCTGAAGTATGAGTGGCAAAGATATTCTCCCACTCTGTAGGCTCTCTCTTCACATTACTGATAGTTTCCTTTGCTGAGAGAATATGCTTTATTCTTGAATAACAATTACATAGCCAGTTTTTATGGAATCTAACCAATTGAATGAAGTCAACATCCCACATTATTAAATACTATGAAAAACAAAACAGTAATGAAACAGAAAACAGTAAAAATATCTAAGTGACTCATCAATTTAAGAATTGCACCAAAATTATACTAAGGGAATGTTACTACTTAGTTTTGATAATATGAAAGATGAGTTTATAAATAAAAACCTTTTATATGATGTGATACTTTTCTACCAGGTAAGTACTTGTTTACTTGTTAAACTCCATGTTTTTTCTTTCATAAACAGAACATTCCAGTTGAATGTTGAACTTTCAAAGTGGAAATTTTTAGAGTGTCAACCTTGTTCTGTTTCCAAATCACTTCATATTATTATCTCAAATATTTTCCTCAATAAAGTAGATAATTTGAAGTTATTGAAAATTTTTGGAAGCATTTATTATTGTGTCTGGAACCATTATACTAATACATAAAATGCCTGCTGTATGAGACCATAATCATAGGGGTTGAGTGATAGTTTAGTAGAAAATAGAAAGGGATTTCCTTAGAGCTGCTTTAAAGGATACTAGCTATATATATCATGGAACAGGCTTTCATAACAAGTGTAACAAAAAGGTAAAAAAATATCATTGTTAAAGTTTTCCTGCCATGAATTAATCTATTCAATTTATTTATATATAATACTAAAATATTTGTATAGATATTTATAGCACTTTCACCCTCTTGAAAAGAAAACATATTAAAGGAGAAGTTCAGCTAGAATGCTTCCCTCTATGCTCCTCTCTCTCCTCTATAGATAATATAGTTGCCATATGCTAGCATTATTTTAACATTCTTAGGACATCTGACTCTGCTTCTTTATTCTAATGCTCTGTTAATGAAATATCTCATAGTATATTTCCTTTAGTTCTTCTTGTATTATTTCTCATTCAATTCATTTTTACCAAACAACATGTGTTGTGATATGAGAAAAGGAAGTTAGATGAGCACTAAGTAGCAAAATATACAACATCTATTGATGCATCCCAGGTAACATTATATTTGTGGAGCAAGAACATCAAGGAGCACTCATTTGATAATGGACAAAGAAAAATGGTCTTCAAATAAAGCATGTGAGGACTAGAGATATACTTTCATGAGAAATAACTTGAAGATCATTCTTTTTTCCAAACCTGTTAATGATTGTTAAACTGTTAAGATAGGTTTTGGAATTATTTTCAAATAATCCAACACCTCTGAGAATTAGTATGTATTTACTATGACTTGTTAATCAGGATAGAGAACTTCACAGCTCAACAGAAATAATAATTTCAGCATAATGTCAGCTTTTGAACACTTATTTCATGTTCAATGACTGGAGAAGATGCAGAGACATAATGCAGGAAAAATTCATCCTTCACAGGAAATCCAAACTTCATCTCCCATTCCTACCATACATACCCAAGTCACCACCACCTCTCATCTAAACTCCTGCCCTAGCAGTTGTCTTCCCTGTTTCCATTATGGCCTATACCCCCCTGTTCTATTCGCTGTGCTGCAATCAGTGCTCTCTTTAAAATTAATTTGTATTATGCCAAGCACCCCATCCCTGAATCTCTCCATTGCTTTCTGTAACATTTTAATATATACTTCAAAATTCTGATGAAGAGGTAAAGGCAAGACATAGACATACTCTGACTGCTGTTACTGCTCTTTGCTTCTAGTTACTCTAAGATTATCCCCTGACCCACACTAAGGAGTGTCTGTGGATTTATTTATATATTTATTTTTCTGGTTACAGGGATTAAATCCAAGGAAGCATATTCATAAAATCTTAGAAACATTCCAAGTGCACAACACTTTACAATTTAGAGACAAGGTCTCTCTAATCTGCTTAGGTTCCTGAATCTATAATGCTCCTTACTCAGTCTCCCAACCTGCTGGTATTGCATTCATGTGCCACCACATGAAGCTAAGAAGTATTTTTTATCAGCACATTTGTATTATTCCATCCATATGGAATGCTCTGAAAGCATTGACTGTATTGGTATGGGTATTGATAGTACCCCCTGCCTTCATTCAGGCCTCTATCCAAGATATATTTTCAGATTATTCAGCCTGGCCTAATACACTTTTCTAAAACTCTTCCATCACATTATCTAATTTAATTTTTCATTACACTTCTTTCTGTAAAACATTTTGTGTGTGTTTGCTAATTTTTTTCTTATCCAGTAAACATAAGCTGCATGAGGGAAGGGAATTGTTTGTTAATTCCAGGTTCAAACAAGTATTAGGACCTTCAGCATCATTTTTGTTTTGGAATGAATGAAAACAATGGATGATAATTTGAAATATTGCTACTCTTATTATTTCAAACACAAATAAGTGAAAAGAACCCTCCATTATATGTTTATTGATGGAAGAAACATTCTATATATGTGAGAATACAGTATTCACTGACCAAATTAATCTACTCAGCACTGAAGTTATGGGATAGTGCAACTGAGGAATTGCATTTTTGATTTCCAATTGAATCAAACTTAAATAGCTACATTTTTACAATTATAGAAAGTACAGAAGAGAAAAATCATAGGTGAAGGGGTATAACTAGATCCACTAGCTTATCATATGACACAATTTTTTTTTTTTTTTTTTGCGGTGCTGGGGATCGAATGCAGGACCTTGTGTTTGCAAGCAAGCACTCTACCAACTGAGTTATCTCTCCAGCCCGACACAAATATTTTATGTGGTTAAAATTAAAGAAGGTGGAATAGGAAAGACAGTAGAATAAATCATACAGAACTTTCTTATGTTTATACATGAATGCATCACCAATGAAAATCCACATCTTGTGCAACCATGGAATTTGAATAAGTTTTATTTCATGCATATATATGTCAAAATGCACTCTACAGTCCTGTATATCTAAGAAGAAAAAATAAAAATAAATGAATTTTTAAAAATTAAATAAGTTGGTAACAGTAGGGCCTGCCTACAATCCCAGCCTTGGGAGGGTGAAGCAGGAGGATGGCAAGTTCAAGATCATCATCAGCAACTTGGCAAAGCCCCAAGCACTTAGCATGACCTGTCTCTAAGTAAAAAATAGAAAAGGCTGGGATGCACCTCAGTAATTAAGTGCCTCTGGGTTCAATTCCTGGTTAACTGTCTCCCCAAATTTAAATAATCTTCTTTAAATATTTGTCTAACTTGAAATGAGTGCCCAGGCATTTCTACATTATGAAAAATGTTATGTGAACTCCCAATAGCTTGCTTTGGGTCTGGCAATATAGCTCAGTGGTAGAGTGCTTACCTAGTATACATAAGACCTTGGGTTTGATCTTCAGCACTACAGAAAGAAAAAAATGCATTGCTTTGATTTTGGCTTACAAATAATTAATGTAATATTGGGAATTATGATCCTATATGAACATAAAATGTACAAGCTTTTAAACTATTGAGAATTAAAGAAAAGAAAAAGAAATATGACATAATTATTTTCATATTGAAACTAATTTATGAAACAATAATTTCTAATCCTTAACGTTAGATGGATTTATTTAAACAACTGAAAATAACAACTTTGTCCTTTAATTTTACATATACAAAATAGCCAATGAAATATTCAGCTGCAGATTATATGTATTTCATATAAATTTTCAATTATGTCATTATTTATGATATTATGTAGTAGGGAATATTCTCAATTCAGAGTCTCATGAATTTACATAAAGTACAAACACAATGCAGCCTATTGTTGAAGTCAAATTTGGAGCTAAACCATTAATTTTGTCCTAAAAATTTCTAACATAATGAAAGGTTATTGTGTATATGTATTTGTGTGTGAAAAACTTATTCCTTAAACCATCCATAAATAGTCTTTATTTCACTGAATTATACATTACTAGCACTTACAATATCAGTGATAACACTAGATAAATTTATTTATATGTGTTTGAAGTGAAAATTAATGCTTCCTTATTTTTTCCATTCTTAGGATTAGCTAAGAACACAGCTTCCCATTTTTTGAAATAAGCCTCCTTCTGCTTGTGTTGAAAACTTTTACTGTACCAATTTCCTCTCTCCCTCTGGATTCAAACCACTTTATCTATCTATCTATTTATCTATCTACCTATCTATCCATCTAACTATCATCTATCTATTTATTTCTAGTCCTGGGAATTTAACCAGTTGAACTTATCCACTGAGCCACATCTACAGTACTTTTTATATTCTATTTTGAGCCAGGAAAAATTAGAGAGTTAATTTACTTACAGCCTCACTAAGTTATGGAGGCTGGCTTTGAACTTATGATCTCCCTGCCTCTGCCTCTTCAATGGCTTGAATTATAGGTGGGTGCCTCTGGTTGCTTGCTCTAACCACTTTCTCTGTGTTTCTAATGTGCCAACATCTCTTGGAGTCTCTGCTCTCTATCCCTTGCACCTTTAAGTCAGAGGAACCATGAAACAGCCAGGCTGGTCCTGGATGAATTCAAGATGCCCTCACCTATAAGAAGGATAATATCCTACTTCTACTAACTACAACATAAAAATTACTGATTTCTGAGTTAGAACATATGGTCCAAATATGTGGATAATTTTGGTTTTCATTAATGAACACCATAGTGTTCAGAAATGTATAGTGTTTTCTCTGCTTTTCTTTTTGCATTCACTACAAAGATCCTGAGATTCAATCTTTTCAATTAGACATCATGTGCAACACTGAATCTTTCAATGGGATCTAAGTGAGTACACAAGTTCCAGTCTATGATAATTTTTTCTGGACCCATAAAGACCTCACATTAAAATTGAAGTACAATAGAATGGGTTAAGGGAAAGTCAATTCTGGTGAGAAAATCATCAGCAATATCTACTATGGGAATAGCTTGCTACCTCCTTTTGCCTGATGACAACAGAATTCCTTACTATATGAGACAGATACAGAAATAATTTTGTGCAAATGAAATGTTTATTTTAATATATGTAATATAAGTCATGTATATGTGCATATATATATATATATATATATATATATATGCACACACACACATTTTTTTGTGGGGATACTGGTGATTGAAACCAGGGGTTCTTAATCACTGAGCCATATCCCAGAACATTTATAAATTTTGAGATAGTGTCTTGCTACATCACTTAGGATCTCACTAAGTTGCTGAGGCTAGCTTGAAACTTTCAGTCCTCCTGCCTCAGCCTCCTGAGCCATTGGAATTACAGCAATGTGCCACTGTGCCAAGGAAATAACATATTTAAAAAAATAAAATTTCTGCCTACATGCATTAATATGATCCATTTAGGCCTTTAAAGAAGTTTACAAATGAGTATGGGTATCTAGATTCTCACATAGTTTCAGATACAAAAGTAGATGTGCACTTTCCCTCATGAGTAAAAGAACAAGAATGTGTATTAAGGATGAGTGTGGATTAGTTAAGTGAGAAAAGAATAGAGGGACATTTTAGATATAGAAAATTGCATGCTTAATTTCATTGGGGCATGAAACAGAATTATGAGTTCAGGGAACTAAATTTAATTTTGTATTGCTGATATAAGGGATTGCCCTCATATCCACAATTTCAGGACTTAAACTGACCATTCCAGATGTGAAATTATGGTGGTATGTGGGCCAGGTTAAGAACCTCACTCTATTGTAGTTTTTGAAGAACAATTAATGGATTTGCATGGAATTACTATCATTCAACTTACATTTTGTGTGATTCAGGGTGTAGGAAAGTAATTAGAGGTGAATACTACCGTAGTTTAAATTAAGGCTGTGTATACAGTGATGAGGAGAGGATAAAGTATGAGTACATAAAATTGAATAGTCATAGATTGGTTGTTGCTTGGATTTAAATGATCATGAAATAAAATTATGTAAGATTCTCAGGATTCCAATTTACTCAGGTTTTTGGTAAATTTTACCTAAATAGTAAGCTTTTTGGAAGCACAGAAGGGAAAAGACCAAAGGAGAAAAATCCATCCATCTTCTCTTTGCTGCCTGGTCTTCCTTTTGGTGCACTTTCAGTCTGTGTGATGTTAAACTGAATTCATATAAAAATTGCTTCCAAATTTCTTTTTCCTACATGAACCTACTACTTGAATTCTAAATGGAAACCCTATGAAACATCCATTTGAACTTTTGAAATATATAATGACTAAAATGGTTTTCTGATCATTTTGCCTCCAAAGCTGCTTCTCTCAAGTCTCTGCCACTGAAGTTCATAGCAACAATTATCTACCAATTGCAGGTGCCAACATCCTCAAGGAAATTTTTCAGTATCATCTTTCTTTGACATAATATATGTATATAATCCATCAGCAAAATATGACTTCAAAACATGTTTGACCACTTCTCATTGTTCTGACCTAGTCACTTAATCTCCCACATAAATTACTGCAATAAACAGAATTGTTTCATCTTTTGTATCTAGAACCTCTGGATTTTATTTAGAGCAGAGAATTTATAATAGAAATCTACTAAAACCAAACACAAATTGTTTGATTCCACTAATAAAAGTCATCCCAATTGTTGTTCATATGATTCAGATTAAAAGCACAGCAAAGAGCCCATGATAGTTTACAAAATATGGATCTTGTGTACCACACGAAGGTTCAGCTTCCTTTATCCACCAGGGACTTCTGTTTCTGAACATAGGCAAAGTTCTATCAGAAACTTCTATACTCATCTTCCCTCTTTCTTGAAGTCTTTTCTTCCTTGTATTTCCATGACTTGCTTGCTTGCTTCCTATAATTATATATTTCTATAATTAGCTTTTCAATAAATATTTTCCTTTCTACCTACCCTATTTACAATCATAATGCCTGTTCTTTATCAAATATTTTTCTGTAACTCCTACCACACAAATTTCAATATATTTATTTCATATGATTTTTTGGGCTTCTATTTTATTCTTCGTGGAGGCAGTGAAATATTTTGGTTTTTCTTTACTATTTTATTGCATATACACAGACCTAAAACAAAGTTTCAATGATTATTTGTTTACTTGTTTGTGTGCATGAATAAGTGTTTGAACCATGTAATTTCCTTACTCTCAGCAATCGATCATATTTGGGTACCTTTGACAGCGCCTTTGAAAAAATATATTGTTTAGTGATCCAAAACCTAGGACCAAGATTTTTTTTCCCAAAAAAGATGAGCTGAATCAAGCTGAAATTATTTTACAGCAACTTAAATAGATAGCTACAAGAATGTTGGCAGGTTGGTTTGAAAGAAAAAAATAGGATTATTATTATTATATTAAGGGGGCAAGTACAGGTGACCTGGGAAAAGACAATGGATAGAAGAAAAATGGCATGTTTGAAGACAAAATGATATTATAATGAGGTAGTAAAATAAAACTTATGAAGAAGAGGCAGTCTCTAAAGATGTTGCCATATCAATTCCAGATTCTGTCCTCAACTTTAGACTAAACTTCTGTTTCAGAAAACATCAACCCATTTATATTTCTTACAATTACAAAGGATGTGCATTTCAAACTGACTCAACTGAAAACACCATTTAATTTCAAATCTTATAAAATCACCTTGATATTGCTTTCTAATTTCTCTTTCCAAGCTGACTTTAAACTCAAATTTAATTATTTATTGTTCTTTTGGCAATGCTACCTTGATGGCTTACCTTAAATTTTGTAAACATCCAAGTTATTTGGCATTCCACTTTTGTTCAGGGAACCATATTTTGGCTGTTGAAAAGCAATTTGTTCCAGCCTGTTTGTTCCAATGCCTTTAGGGATTTGGTTTTCACATTCCAAATATGGAACACTGGAATTTTAAGTGTGAGAATCAGCAGGCTTCAAGGATGCTGGCTTCCTATTTTCATGTGCCTTCAAGGAGCAGGTAGTGCACTAGGATAATCTCTTCTTTGAGTCCATCCTTTTGGAAGACCAGGAGAGAGGCTGCTTCTGCTTTCAGAAATCAAATAGCCTAGCTTATGGCAAATAAAGTTAATATTATTGTGCAAGTAGGCCTGAATTTATGGAGTGTGTGGGTCTTGTAATAGTGAGGTATATACTGCAAGATTCTATGGTGTAACAGAATGTCCTCAATTTATATGATACTGGACAAAAACAGATGGAACACTTGTAGCATTTTCTGTGTTCTTACATAAAGTAGTTTGGTCATATAATTTAAACAATTATTTTCCAATTTAATTAATTATATAAGCACCCATGTGAATTTTAAAAATTGGATATAGTTTTAGAGATCTTTCATGAAATAAAAAAGGTATGTAAGCAATTCTACTGACAATACAAATATATTTGATTTAGAGAAAGTCACAAAGATATATATTCAAATAAGTGAATTTCTTGATAATATTCATTTCTGACCTGGCTAGGATTAGAATCTATACACCTAATTTTCTAACTGTATTCAAATCTAATAATCCATATTTTACTTCTGTCATTATGAGGTGAGTTACTCATCTTGAAAATGTAAAATAAGGTAGTGTCTATGTCTACTAAATGTGATGTTCTGAAAATTACCCAAGTTGATCATAAAAAACATTTAGAAGTTATTAATGAAAATGGCAAACATTCAATAAATGCTTTCATTAGTATGGACAGACACATTCCAATTAATTTTCTTATTTTCTTTCATTTCAATTTGTCACTTACTCTAACAGTGATGTACTTTCATCAATATTGTAGGTGCATCCACTTTATTTGTACTAGGATTTCTACTGCTTGTGAATTTTTAAAATTAATTTTACATTGGATAAATTTACATATTATGTAGATATATAGGGAAAGTAGAAAGCTATAGTAGCCTTTAAATATAAAACATAAGTTCTTTAATTATAAACATAAAAACTTGATTTTTACTGTGTATAACTTGACAAGTGTGATTTAAGCAATAATCTGCACAATTTGACTAAATTTACTATTAAAAGCTTTGTTTTGATTAAAGAAATTGAAGGTGAATGAAAGGCTATAATTGTTCTACCATACAGAAAAACAAAACACAGAATAATTTCATATAATTGCATACTGTTTGAATTAATGAAGTTGCTTGATAAATTCCAGTCTAAAAATGTGAATCAATACATATATTTAAAATGAGTGATTTACTGGACTAATGAAATCAGCCCTTAATTATTAGGCACAGGAAGTCCTTGAAATCTGGTCAATCTGGTAAGTACAAATGTTTGTTAACACATAAAAATTTATTTGGCTGAAATATAATAAGATTTCATTGAATCATAATCATAGTTTATCAGTAAGATATAAAATTTTCCCACTTTTATTTCCATACTTTTGTGCATAAGATTCTTAAATTTTTATTGTTTTTATTATTTACTAAATATTATTTTTATGAGAAATAAAGAAATAAAAGTAAGATAATTACTATATATAAATGTATATAACTGATTTTCCTGATGATTCCTTAAAATTGTCCTTTAACATATTTATACAAACCAGAAAAACAAAGTTTAATGTAACTATGGCATACACCCTGAAATGTACCAAAGTGCAATTAAGCAAAATCTCATATGAGGTGATTAGTTTCCCAAAATGAGAAAACTGTAATTTATAATCCATACCACATTGGTAATTTTAGTGTGTAGATGTTTAATTATACCAGTTTTACAAAAATAAACTGATACTGTCTGCTATAAACCAGGATACCACAATCAGATGATCACCATAAAAACAAATGTAAAAAACATACATACTTGTGTTTTATTATAAAATATGTATGTTATGTATATACAGATATACACTGGTATTTCTTATTATTTATGTATTATATATAACTATATAGAATTCATGAAAATGTGTATGTGTACATATTTATATATTCATCTGCTTAATGAATTCCTTTCAAACTGTTGGGTAAATACTAAATGGAAGGAAAAAAGCACTGGTCCAATTCAAATAATAATTGCTTTTAAATAATTGCTTTTGTACTGTTCTCTATAGAATTGACGGAGTTGAGCAGTTTCTTCAACTTGCCCTTTCACAAAAGCAAATACCTTTTTTTTTTCTTTTCTATGTTTCTAGGCAAATTTTATTGGTAGACAGAACTCCCTCATAGACACCTAGTGTAGTTGTGCCAGGTTAGCTTTGAAACTGGTAAGGATGTGGAGACAAGACCCCCAGACTCTGGGAGTTGGGTGGAAGCAGGCTTGTGGTGAGCAGCCTGCAAACTCATTAATTGTGGGAACAGCCATACATTTTATAGGCTTCTAGACCAGTCACATTGTGCCACAGGGTATCAGACCATCAGGTTTCTATATGGGTTCCCTTGGTAACACTAAGTCAACTTGGGGCAGTTGTTTACTTCCTTAGGTAGGAGAAGCAGAAATCTCCTCCCTGCAAGTTTTCCTTACACACTTGGGAAATTCGCTGCTGCCAGTCATGAACTAGGATTTCTCCCAATATTTTCCCAATTTTTAATAATTTGGACAAGGGATTCCTTCAGGAGGACTTGAATGACATGAACCCTTGTGATTCTTTTGTCAAAAATGGACCACAAACATTTAAGAACTGCAAGTATTATAAGGAAGAGTATGCAGGGTAATCATAACATTATAGTAGGATTTAGCATATTAAACAGGTTCTATTTAAAGGTAATAATGTAAGACTTCTCGCAGGAGGAAGGAGGGGGCCATGGCTGATGTTCTAAAGTCCCAAGAAGTGAGCGCACCCTACATCCTTTATACGTTAAGGTCTCTTTTGTTCTCCAGTTCTTTCCCCCCTTGTCTCTACTTCCTGCCTATGTGACTAAGCCTGGTTGTGCAGGAAGATGCATAAAGTTAGAAGAAAATGGGTAGGGGAAGGGCCAAAGTGATTCAGCCAGGTAAGTCTTGTAATCAATGGGCTCTGCAGATCCTTGTCATTCCATTCTCCCAAGGGCAGTCTCTAACATCCAGAAGCAGATGGCTTTCTTGGCCTCCATTTCCTCCACTTGACTTGATCTCCTATTTCTACACTAACTGCCTGTCCACAATTCTGGCTTCATTCCCCCCTTTTGCTTTAGGGACTCTTTACTGCTGTAAGGAAAGGGAGTGATGACTGCTCTGACTCCTTTGAGCTGGAAGGGGGCAACATAGGGCAAGCAGTTTGGACTTCCCTATTAGAAACTGGTCAACAGAGGGGTCCATGGTGGAAGTTTGGTTGGGAAGATCAGGTTGTAAAGTCATCTGGTGATGGGTGCTTCTATGAGAGAGAAACAAAAGATAAGAGTATTGAAATGAGGTTAATACAAAATAAATGTTGCAGCATCTGGAACATGTCATGAAGATGACAGAAGTCAATAATCCCTCACTAGGAGGTAGAAGAACTGAGAAATTGTTCCCATACCAAGACCTACCAAAGGCTGGAGAGGACAAGGCCTTTATGTGGAAACCTTAACATTGTCAAAGTTATCAGAAATGTAAACACCACATTTAACTCTTAATGTCATTGATGTCCCCAGAAAATATAACTAAACTACTTGGTGTCATCTTAATTTGTAAAATATCCTTTTATTGGTATAACATGTATTTAGTAGCGATCTCAATATTTCAGTTACTTAGGAGTAATCATACTAGTGAACATAAATTAAGCCTACCTGCGTAGCATAGGAAAGTCTGTAGGCCTTAAACTGACTAAAAATTTCTGACTCTGGCAGTTTCTCTTGATAGTTATAAGTCATGTTTGCCAAAGAATCTCTCTTTTGTAACTTCCAAAGTTTACTTATTCTATTGGGCTAACACAAGTGTATTTTATAAGTTATATTTAATTATTGTTTCTTTTAAATGCCCAAGAATGTTTTGTTTATAACTGTTTTTCTAGATGTTTAAGATAAAGCTGGTCAAATTGACTTGTTCCTGTCTTATTAAGAGTCAGCAGAGGGGGTGATCCAAGATGGTGGACTAGAGGGTGACTGCATCTCCTGTCGCTCCAGAACCCAGGATTCAAGAAAGGGAGGCATTGAGAGACTCGGACTAAAATAGAGCCAAGGGGTGAGTCTCCCCCACTGGGAGAAGCTCAGCCTAGGCAGCAGGCCTGGATAGGGGCAGCTTCTCAGAACAGGGCAAGGCAGCTAGAGTCCTCCCAGGTAGCCCTGCTCCCTCCGGTGGTGGGCTCCTCCCACATGGTCAGCTTCTTGGTGCAGACCCCTAGTGAGAGCCTTTCTGCACAGAACCATCTCTGAGTCCAGGAGCCAGTGGTGAACTCTGGCCCTCAGGCAGCTTCAGGGACCAGGACAGGGCAGCCAGGGATTTCCCCAAGCAACCCTGCTACCTCTGGCAGCAGGCTCCTTTCATGGCCAGCTTCTCAGAGCAGACCACCCAGTGAGAGCCTTTCTGCACAGACCCAGCTCCAAGCCCTGGAACCAGTAGCAGGCTAGGGGCAGCTTTCATCAGAAGCACTGCATTATCAAGTTCCTCCAAGATTTCAGGCTACTGAAGACTTGGAGGTGATATACTGGAAATCTACAGGGACAGTATGAGCCAATACAGGAAATCTGCAATATCTCAGAGTCCCACTGATATCTGACCAATATGAGAAAACAAGGGAAGAAAATGTCCCAAACAAACCTAGATACTATATCAATAAAAACCAATGACAGCACAGCAGAAGAAATGTCAGAAAGGGAGTTCAGAATGTACATAATTAAAATAATCAGGGAAGTAAACTAGGAGATGAAAGATCAAATGCAGGCATTGAAGGAGGAGATGAAAGAGCAAATGCAGGCATTAATTGGTCGCACCAATCAACAGTTAAAAGACCAAATACAGGAAGCAAGAGATCATTTCAATAAAGAGTTAGAAATACTGAAAAAAAAAAAAAAACAGAAATCCTTGAAATGAAAGAAACAATAAACCAAGTTAAAAACTCCATAGAAAGCATAAATAGGATAGAACACCTGGAAGACAGAGCCTCAGACATTGAAGACAAAATATCTAATCTTGAAAACAAAGTTGAACAAACAGAGAAGATGGTAAGAAATCATGAACAGAATCTACAAGAATTATGGGATATCATAAAAAGGCCAAATTTAAGAATTATTGGGATTGAGGAAGACATGCAGAAAAAAAACACAGGAATGAACAATCTATTCAATAAAATAATATCAGAAAATTTCCCTAATCTGAAGAATGAAATGGAAAACCAAGTACAAAAGGCTTATAGGACTCCAAATACACAAAATTACAACAGACTCATACCAAGGCACATTATTATCAAACTAACTAACATACAAAATAAAGGCAGAATTCTAAAGGCTGTGAGAAAAAAGAACCAAATTACTTTCAGGGGGAAACCAATAAGAATATCAGCAGATTTTTCAACCCAGACCCTAAAAGCTAGAAGGGCCTGGAACAGCATTTATCAAGCCCTGATAGAAAAGTGATGCCAACCAAGAATCTTATACCCAGCAAAATTACTTTCAGATTTGACGATGCAATCAGATCCTTCCATGATAAACAAAAGCTAAAGGAATTTACAAAAGGAAAGCTGGCATTACAGAACATTCTCAGCAAAATATAGCATGAGGAAGAAATGAAAAACAATGATGCAGATCATTAATGGGAGGAGCTAGCCTAAAGGAATAGCCAAATAAAGGAGAAACCAAATTGTGTCAAAAAACAAAAATGAGTCAAATGACTGGGAATACAAATCATATCACAATAATAACCTGAATGTTAAAGGCCTGAACTCATCAATCAAAAGACATAGACTGGCAGATTGTATTAAAAAGAAAAATCCAACAATATGCTGTCTGCAAGAGACTCATCTCATAGAAAAAGATACCCATAGACTAAAGGTGAAAGGATGGGAAAAACATACCATGCACCTGGACACAGCAAAAAAGCTGGAATATTTATCCTCATTTCAGATAATATGAACTTCAAGCCAAAACTAGTCAGAAGGGATAAAGAAGGACCTTACATACTGTTTAAGGGAAGCACAAATCAGCAAGATATAACAATCATAAATATCTATGCCGCGAACATTGGCTCATCCATGTACGTCAAACACATCCTTCTTAATTCCAGAAATCAAGTAGATCACAACACAATAATACTAGATGACTTTAACACACCTTTCTCACCATTGGATAGATCCTCCAAACAAAAATTGAACAAAGAAACCATAGATCACAATAACACAATCAACAAATTAGACTTAACGGACATATATAGAATATACCATCCAACAAAGGGTGAATACACTTTCTTCTAAGCAGCACATGGATCCTTCCCTAAAATAGACCATATTTTATGCGACAAAGCTACTGTTAGCAAATACAAGAAGATAGAGATACTACCTTATATTCTATCAGATCATAATGGATTGAGATTAGAAATAAAAGACAGAATAAAAAACAGAAAATTCTTCAATACCTGGAGATTAAATAATGCACTATTATATGATGAATGGATAACAGAAGACATCAGGAGAGAAATAAAAAAAAATTCTTAGAAGTAAGCGAGAACAAAGACACATCACACCAAAATCTCTGGGACACTATGAAAGCAGTACTTAGAGCAAGATTTATTTCATGGGGTGTATGCAACAAAAGAAGTAGAAATCAGCAATTAAACGACTGAACACTACAGCTCAAAGCCTAGATAAAGAAGAGCAGACCAACGCCCAAAGTAGCAGAATACAGGAAATAGTTAAAATCAGAGCTGAAATCAATGTTATTGAAACAAAAGAAACAATCGGAAAAATTAACATAATAAATATTTGGTTCTTTGAAAAAATACACAAAATTGATAAACCCTTAGCCACACTAACAAAGAGAAAGACAGAGAAAACTCAAATTACTAAAATTTGGAATGAAGAAGGAAACATCACAACAGACACGAGTGAAATACAAAACATACTTAGAAGCTATTTTGAAAATGTATACTCCAACAAAACAGAAAACCTCAAAGAAATCAACAAGTTTCTAGAGATATATAAATTACCTAAACTGAACAAGGAGGATATACACACTTAAATAAATCAATTTCAAGCAATGAAATAGAAGAGGTCATCAAAAGCCTACCAACAAAGAAAAGTCCGGGAACAGATGGGTTCTCAGTCGAGTTCTACAAAACCTTTAAAGAAGAACTCATTCCAATAGTCCTCAAAGTATTCCATGAAATAGAAGAGGAGGGAACCCTCCCAAACTCTTTCTATGAAGCCAATATCACCCTGATAACTAAACCAGACAGAGACACATTGAGGAAAGAAAATTTCAGACCAATATCCTTAATGAACATCGACACAAAAATTCTCAACAAAATTTTAGGAAATCGCATACAAAAATATATTAGAAAGATAGTGCACCAAGATCAAGTGGGTTTCATCCCAGGGATGCAAGGTTGGTTCAACATCAGGAAATCAATAAATGTCATTCACCATATCAACAGACTTAAAGTTAAGAAACACATGATTATTTAAATAGATGCAGAAAAAGCATTTTACAAAATACAGCATCCTTTCATGCTCAAAAAACTAGAAAAAATTGGGATAGTGGGAACATTCTTTAGCATTGTAAAGGCCATCTACAGTAAGTCCATGACCAATATCATTCTAAATGGTGAAAAAATGAAAGCATTCCCCCTAAAAACTGGAACAAGGCAGTTTCACCACTTCTATTCAACATCATCCTTGAAACTCTAGCCGGAGCAATTAGACAAACCAAAGAAATTAAAGGGATATGAATAGGAAAAGAAGAACTCAAAGTATCCCTCTTCGCTGATGACATGATTATATATTTAGAGGAACCTGGAAATTTCACCAGAAAACTTTTAGAGCTCATAAGTGAATTCAGTAAAGTAACAGGTTACAAGATCAATGCTCATAAATCCAATGCATATTTATACAGAAGTGATGAATCTTCAGAAAGAGAAATTAGGAAAACTGCTCCATCCACAATAGCATCAAAAAAATAAAATACTTGGGAATCAGTCTCACAAAAGAGGTGGAAGACTTCTACAATGAGAATGACAGATCACTAAAGAAAGAAATTAAAGAAAACCTTAGAAGATGGAAAAGTCTCCCATGCTCTTGGATAGGCAGAATTAATATTGTCAAAATGACCATACTACCTAAAGTGCTACACAGATTAAAGCAATTCAAATTAAAATCCCAATGATGTATCTTACAGAAATATAGCAAGCAATTATGAAATTCATCTGGAAGAATAAAAATCCAGAGTAGCTAAAGCAATCCTCAGTATAAAGAGCAAAGCAGGGGTATCGCAATACCAGATCTTCAACCCTATTACAAAATAATAGTAACAAAAACGGCATGGTATTGGTACCAAAATAGACAGGTAGATCAATGGTACAGAATAGAGGACATGGACACGAACCCAAATAAATCAATTTTCTCATACTAGACAAAGGGACCAAAAATATGCCATGGAGAAATATAGCCTCTTCAACAAATGGTGCTGGGAAAACTGGAAAACCATATGCAACAGAATGAAATTAAACCCCTATCTCTCACCCTGCACAAAACTCAACTCAAAATGGATCAAAGACCTCGGAATCTGACCCTGCATCTTATAGAAGAAAAAGTAGGTCCAAATCTTCAAGTTGTTGGCTTAGGATCAGACTTCCTTAACAGGACTCCCATAGCACAAGAAATAAAAGCAATAATCAATAACTGGGATAGATTCAAACTAAATAACTTTCTCTCAGCAAAGTAAACTATCAGTAATGTGAAGAGAGAGTGTACAGAGTGGGAGAATATCTTTGCCACTCATACTTCAGATAGAGCGCTAATTTCCAGAATTTATAAAGAATTCAAAAAACTCTACACCAAGAGTCAAATAATCCAATCAACAAATGGGCTAAGGAAATGAACAGACACTTCACAGAAGAAGATATACAAGCAATCAACAGATATATGAAAAAATGTTCAACATCTCTAGTAATAAGAGAAATGCAAATCAAAACTACCCTATGATTCCATCTCACCTCAATTAGAATGGCAATTATCAAAAACACAAGCAACAATAGGTGTTGGTGAGGATGTGGGGAAAAAGGTACACTCATACATTGCTGGTGGGGTTGCAAATTAGTGCAGCCACTCTGGAAAGCAGTATGGAGATTCCTCTGAAAGCTTGGAATGGAACCACCATTTGACCCAGCTATCCCACTCCTTGACCTATACCCAAAGGACTTAAAATCAGCATACTACAGAGATACAGCCACGCCACATCAATGTTCATTGCTGCTAATTTCACCATAGCCAGATTGTGGAACCAACCTAGATGTCCTTCAACTGATGAATGGATAAAGAAACTGTGGCATATATAATCAATGGAATATTACTCAGCCATAAAGAATGATAAAATTATGGCATTTGCAGGCAAATGGATGAAATTAGAGAATATCATGCTAAGTGAGATAAGCCAATCTCAAAAAACTAAAGGACAAATGATTTCGCTGATAAGTGGATGAGGACATATAATGGGGGTGGGAGTGGTTAGCATTAGGGTTAGTGTTAGGTTTAGGATTAGGGTTAAGCAGGGTGGTAAGAATGGAGGAAGGAAGACTGTATAGAGAGAAATGAGGGGTGGGAGGGGTGGGGGGGAGAGATAAAGTAACAGAATGAATCAAACAATATTACCCTATGTAAATTTCTGATTACACAAATGGTATGCCTTGACTCCATGTACAAATAGAGAAACAACAGGTATCCCATTTGTTTACAATAAAAAAATAAAAATAAATAAATAAAAAAAGAGGAAAAAAAAGGGTCAGCTGAGCTCCCACAGGACTCACTCATGGGAAACTTGAGAGCAGCTTCTTAGCTCCTTTAGTGCCATTTGATAGGTAGGGTCTCCTTGATGAGATGACTTCCCTTGGAAGCATCCGGTATGTCTTCCTTTTCCAATTACCCTCCTCTGCAGCAAGTGTACTGATTGGTTTTCCAACCTCCAGTGGTCTCATCAGTTTCCTTGTTTGGAAGGTCGTGTGACCCAGAGTTGCAAAGCTCTTCAGAGAAGTCCTCTTGTTCCCTACTTTCAGGCTGATTTTGAGGGCAAGAACAAAATACTGGTTTTCTTGGCCTCTGTATTTTATTCTATCTCTGTTTGATCTTATATATCAAGCCAACAATCTCACCAGTCGTAAAGTAAGAGTACTGGGCTTTAACATCAGTGTTAATAACTTTACAGTTATTTACCCTTTTTTTTTAACTGCAGTCTGTATTAGTATTGGAATTTACCATTACATACTCTCTGTTCTGTAGGTGATGGCTTATTGTCACCAGTTACCTAGGTTGTGTGTTCTTGAAGCAGTACCTTTGAAAAACATTAACAGTTAACAGATTTACATAATGAAATTAGCAAGCATAAAAATATATTCAGCTTGTATAATAGCTATCTTAAATTTTGGCTGAGCATTTTGGCTCTGCAATATATCCCCTGTTTGAGATCACAGTAATTCCACAAGAACCAATCATTTGTCTGTAACTTTAAATAAGCTGAAGTCTGGCTTATTTTGGAGTCACTCTAACTTGCATTTAGGTGGGAGGCAGAGCCTTATCTGAGGTAAGGCGTGGTCCCTCACAAATCTTAAGTGTTCTAATTCTTATGGTGAGTTTGACTTTCTTAAATATAATTTTAAGTTTACATGTATTATTTTCTGAGACTATATGAGCATTAGTTAACACAATTTAACATTATATCCAAAACACAAATCAAAGAAAGGATGAGAGAGCTCTTAACTTTCCTTTTGTGTGAAAAAATGGCAAAATGTTTTTTTCATGATATTAACCTTTAAAGAAATCAAACTCTAACTTTAAGAAATACATATCATTTGAATTTTTTTATCTCAATGTAAAAAGTAACAATTTTACCTATACCTTAATGATAATAAGTACTATAATAGAGCATTAAATGATAGAAACAAATCCCCAATAAAATTTACTTCTTATAAGTTTAAAATTACCATTACAGACAAGTTTAATTTGGAGAAGAGCAGCTTGATAAATTTAAAAACTTGTATACCTGGAAGAGATGAACACATTTAATATACAAATAGTGACCATTCCAATTAACTTAATACCTTTATATAAATAAATTTAGTTTTTTAAAGAAAACTTTAGATTCTGTAATGTAGTACTATATTCTAACAGTTGTTCAACCATAACTGCATGACCCCAATTTTTAAGAGGAATTGTTCTAAAAAAGAATACTTCACAGACATGATGTTAAGAGTAAATTAGCATTTCTAAGAAGTCCTTGTAATTTTTACATAAAGATTAAACTTTGGTTTATATCAGTACGTTAGTATTTGACCTTAGAAAAAATCTTAAATAGCTTTAACTGATGGTTTCACTTATATATAACTAACTTAGCTACATACAAACTTGTTGAAATTTGCCCATTACTTACACAAAGATGGTCTTCGCACTTACTTAGACCCTCATGTTTACCACATAAGCATTTTCTTACCTAGAAACATTTTGTTTTTCATTAAATGTATTTCCATATGTAAAACCTTTTAATTTTTTCTTTCTTATCTGTTGATCCTTTGTTGTTGGCATCCTGAGACAACTCTTATGCAATTTCTGAATTTAGCTAAATCACTCCATTTTAACAACATTAAACACTGTTTTGTTTATAGTATCCTAATTGAATCACAGTTGAATCTTTTGGAGCCGTTGTATATAGAATTGTACCTGTTAGGACTTAACTCTTAGTTACCTTGTTATTAGTGATGACACAAAGCAATTTTAACCCTTATTATTCACCAATCTATGAAAATGTCAATATCACTTAAGTATGTTACCCCCTGTAATTTAAGGAGTTAAGAGCACTTGATGTTATTTAATAATTAGCATTTTAACTTTGCATATTAATCAGTTGTCTCTAACAAACACATTTGAGTACTCTTGTGTGTGTTAAGTCTAATTTAGTTATTTTACTCTAAAACCAAGTTATCAGAGCAGTGTATTAAACAGTATGTGCTGACTCTTTCCTATTGAAGAAAATTCCTAGAAACAATAGATATTAGACTTATAAACATCAACATTTTATTAGTCTGACCACCTAGAGACTTGCAAGTTATTTTCAAAGATATTTTACTTTTATTTGTTTACCCAATTTAAATTGAACCATTTTATATCATGTGAATTAAAAGTATTTGGATCCATTTTGTAAATTTTAATTTTATGTACACTTAAATATCATGTACATGAAATATACATGCACATAGACAGACAACATAACATCAGAAAACATGATATACAGATAAAAAAAACAAAGGCCTTGTAACATTTATCTCCATTGAAATGTATAAGATGTTTAAAAATAACTCTAGATTTGGATAAAATAATAACTCTGATCAACCTATGTATGTATGTATGTAGGATCAAAATTGCGAGTTCGAAATAGCATTTATAAAAACAAAACAAAACAAGAATTCTAAAGGAAAAAATGATAATGACCATTAATTATAGCATGAAAGAGTGAGAAAGAGGAAGGCAGAGAGAAGGGGTAAAAGGGAGGGAGACAGAGTTCATGTAGCAGCCCAGGAAAAGTTTAAAATCGACACATTTTTTTTTCTTCACTCTCAGGTTGGTCCACCGCTGAGCCTGCTGCAGGCTTCAGCAAGGTCAGGGAAATTGCCTAGGGTTTTTTATCCCTTTTTCCTGTTTGGGAATTAGGTCAGGTTTGGATGCAGAAAATCTTGAAACATTATCTCCCACTATTTTTGAGGAATGGGGTTGCTATATCATACTCCTTACTGCTACATGTCATGGGCTGTTGGGCTGGTTAGGATTATTTTCTCCATACCAACCACCTCCCTTGGGAATTTTCCTTTTCCAGTAGGTGGAGCTGTTGGTTCACTCTTTTGTTTGGGATATGGTAGGAGGGCATGAGGAATGCGACCAGACAGGATTCTCTCTCGAAATTGATTGCTTAGTAATGTCCTGTTCTCCAGTTACTTGTGGAGAACAAAGAGGAGTAGCTGGAGAGGAATATCTTTTGCTATCTGTGCTGTATTTTCTTCACCATTTTCCCCAGGGTGGGAGGGGGGACTGCGGTATTGTTTCACTTTTTTATATAGTCTGAGAGAGTAAAATTTTTGGACCTATATTTTATGCTGCAAATGGATTATTGGGAGAAAAGAAGATCCTCTTAAAGCTCTGTGCTTCACTGGAGGGAGAGAGAGAGGGCAATTCATTCCAAGGGTATAGAGGGGATAAGCAGATGGTGGGAGGCCTTTGTTACCCAGTGGGAGGCTTCTGTTATTATTGGCATCTGTCTCCTCCTTTTTAGAAGTTACAATGCTTGAAGTGGAGGTCTGAAGTGTCATTTGCTTGTCTTTTGGTTTTGCAGCTCAAGCTGCAAAAGAAGTGCCTTTAAAACAGTGAACTGTGGAGCTTTCTGCCTAGGGGTGAGATTGGAGTAAACAAATCTCTCAAGAACAAAGAGAAGGACTGTAAAGTAACTTGCAATGAGTACCCCTAAGCCTAAGATAGGGGACCCACAGGAGAACTAAAGGAGCCTGTCTTCTGACATACAGAGAAGTGTTTAGGATCCAATATGTCTCATGTTCAGTGGGGGAACTTCTGTGAGTCATTATTTACAGCCATATATCTGCATGGTGTCTCTGGTAAAAATCTCCAGAGAGGGAGGTGTGTTTCCAAATTTGGGGGAGGGTCAATCCCTTTTGTGAATTTGCCAGGAGAACCGAAAGTAACAGTAGAGTCACTGGTGAGGGAGAAGTGCATAATAGGAGCCAGCGGCCATGTGCCTTTTCTCTGGGATTAGGACAATAAGGACAAATAGGGAAGAAAAAGTGGGGAGTGGTCCTGTGCTCACACTCACAGGACCGTCAGCACACCAAACACGAAGGGGCTCTTACCAAATCAGGGGGGACTCACCAATCCCAAGGTGTGTGAGTAGATGAGGCACGTTGGGCACCAAAATGTAGTTGTGCCAGGCTACTTCAGATGCTGCTAAGGACGTGGAGTCAAGACCCCCAGACTCTGGGAGTTGGGTGGAAGCAGGCTTGTGGCAAACAGCCTGCAAACTTGTTTATTGTGGGAACAGCCATACATTTTACATGCTTCTTGCCCAATCACAATGTGCCATGGAGGATAAGACCACCAGGTTCCTATATGAGTTCCCTTCATAACATTGAGTCAACTTGTGGCAGTTGTTTGCTTTCCTTGGTCAGAGAAGTGGGATGCTCCTACCTGCAATTTTTTCTTACACACTTGGGACATTCACTGCTCCAGCCAAGAACTAGGATTTCTCCCAACAGCCTAGAAGAAAAATATGCCATTAGATATACATGGTTTACTATTGAGTTCTCTTTATAATTTATCCTGTGTGATAAAGGGTCTTTCATATACCTTCAGGTAAAATCAGGCACAAGTGGAAAAATGACTTCATTGACTAGAATATTTGATGTCCCCAGTTTCTTTTTCTTGTTCAGACTATCAACTATTCTATATGTAAAAGGGCTTCAAAAGTTTATTTCTAATACTCTGTTTGTGTTTTAGTCTATTAATGTTACTTTTCACATATGACCTGGGACAATTTATAAAACTCTTGGTGTGATCTTACCTATGTAGCCTAGAAAGAACTTTCAACTCTTCTATTTATAAATTGATCAACAAAACTAAAATCATATTAATAATAATCAAATTAATAACAATATTAATAATCATATGCAACATTCCCAATATTAGATGTTACTCTATCAAGGCTCAAAACAAAGCCCAAAGACTGAGGGTCTATATAATTTCCAAAGCACTTATGAATATTTATTCCACACATGTTGGTTATATATAATCTACAGCTAATTCTATAGATCAGGACATAGATATTCAGTAGAGATAAAATGATCCCTGGTTTACAGTAGTAAGCAAAGCAGTCAGGATGGAGGCTGGGAAACTCTTACTCCTAATCCAGAGTGATGTCAGTTTAGCATGTGGCCTTCTGTCACATCTCCTTTCTCTTCTTAAACATTAGGTAGATGCTGCCTTTTCATCCTGAAGCTATTTTTAATCATGCAGAAATGACATTGTTGGACTGCTTTTATTTTCATGCTGTGTATTTTTCTTCTGTGTTCTCACTCAGGCATCCTGAAATTGTCATACCCTAAATTTGACATGGAAAACAGAAGAGCTTGTCAAAAGATCACTTGGTGAATGGAACATCCTGATATTCAGAAAACTGGAATCTGGGTGCTGCTCAGTGTAATCAGGGCCTATGGCCACTTTACATGGGCTGTTTGTGGACAAGCCACTTTGGCAATCTGTGCCCCTCAACCAGGAGTTAATGGAGGTCTTGCCTCTGGTGACTGTCAGCATGTTCCTGGGTGAGAAGTTACTTCAGATATTAGTTGAATAGAAATGACACATCTCTCCACTGTTGTAATTTCTTCCTTAAATGGGACAGCTCCAGGGTCCAATCATAAATATGATAGTAATTTTCCAAAGTAGAATACAGATAAATTTAAGTCTATAGAGTTTTACAATAGATCATATGAACTTTGACAAATATTTTGGTGAGAACATACCCAAGAATCTCTCAAAGCAGAATTCTCTTAGTCTATGACAAAAGGGAAAAAAAAAGGGGTGTGGGCAAACATAGACCTTCCCTGTATAAGAAAGTGCTCTCTAAGATCCCAGACATTCTGTAAAGTTAGGTGTCTTCTTGAATCTTCTACATAAAGATGCCCCTTCATTTTCTCATTTGGACAAGGACATCTCCATGTGGTGATACACATAGTGCATTGTGCCAGGATAGAATATAAGCCGTACACAAAATGTGTCCTGATTCACACAGCTGGGGTTAATGGGAACAATGAAAAAAGAAGAGATTGACAGACTCAAGAAGTCATCAGCACTCAGGAGATGATTTGGACTAAGAGAGAATGAGGTAGCACTTGCACGATATTATGACTACACCAAAGGTCACACAACTAGGTTGCTCACATAAAAACTTGCTTAATTTTATATTTGGTAATTATTTTAGCTTGGTGCATTTTGGAAAAGTGGAAATGAAGCTTTCCATAATAATTTTAGACATAATGCACAACATGATTTGTTGATTAGTAGTTTTATAATTATTTGGGAGGCATGTGCCTGTCATGGGACCTCATGCCCTTTTTTGCTCAAATGAGCTCTTAGTTCCCCCACCTGAACTGCCAGAGTTGATTCACAGGCCTTCCTACCTGCCTGAACTGCACATAGCCCCCTTTCCTGAGCTTCTCAGCTAGCATCAACCTCTCTGCTAGCTCCCCATCCTTGTGCTGAAACTTCTCTCCCAGCACATGATCAATGTTGTCTTTGTCCTTTTCACATTCTGAGAAGAGACAAATATGCCTGCCTCAGTGTACAGTTGGACATACTGCCATAGGCATTGCCTTCAGAGGAGAAGGCAGGCCCACCCCAGGGACAAGGGAAGCTTCAAGTCCCAGGCTATATGCAGGGATCTCCACCTTTTGAAATCTCCCCAAATACATGGTATTTGATTATCCTCAATTTGTAGATGAGGAAAGAGAAGTTCAAAGACACAGGAAGTATCATAGGATGGTAATTTAATGTATCTGGCAATCAGATTCACATTTGACTTTGAATCCTAGACTACTGTAATTACTAAAGCCTCTTGAGTCAAATAATAACTGGGTATGAAGCACAGACTCTGTACACTCAGGAAGGCCCCTAGCACTGCAGGGCTGAAGGTTCCCTTGTGATCACAACTTCAGAAAACAAGGATCTCCAACATAAAAAAATTTATCTTGATACACTTGTGTAAAATATAAGGCTTAAGACTGTAAATGTCTGAAAGAAATATGCCTAACACTAATAAAGTTTGTATTAAAAGGGAAGTAATTGAAAAGTAAACTATCAGTGTTTATGCCAGACACATGTAAAAGCAATAAGAGAATTAATACCTACATGACAACTCATAAATGTAAGTACTATGATATACCACATAAACAGAATAGGAAACTGAAGAAAAGACAAGAAACCTGGATTAGAGCCCAGGAGAATGACTGGTGCCATACTCTATACACAGTTAATAGGGTCTTGAGGGATATACTTCTTCATATTTTTCCTACATTTATACTATGATTCTAAGAAAAAAACTACTAAAATACAGTCTGACTTTTCCCAAAATTTATTTCTTGAATTCCTTAAAAACTTTCTGTACTTTTTTTTTTTTTTTATTTCTTCCATATGAAAAAAAATGCCAATAAATTTTTGGAAAAATGTAGATAAATGAGGCAAATTCAAGCCAGGTTATTTCTTACCATAGTCATCAGCACAGGTAATTTTCCCATGATTCCTTTAGTCCCAACAGCCCACCTTACTGATAAGTCACTGGACTCCCATTGCCAAGCAGATGGTTGGAGGGATGGGCCTCCAACCTTCTAAGCAGCTTGGGTTTTTACTGGGGCTGATGGTCTTCTTCATCTAGCTTCATTCTTGCCTTGACTTCATAGCACATATTTCAGACCATACAGTATCTTCTAGACTGACTGGCTATCTAGCAACCCTGAAGGTTCAGCAGCTCAGGGACAGACCTATAGGGTACCAAATATTCTCTGATGTCCCAGAAACATTTTTTTTGGTACCAGGGATTCAAATCAGGGTCATTCAACCACTGAGCCACATCCCCAGCCCTACGTTGTATTTTATTTAGAGACAGGTCCTCACTGAATTGCTTAGTGCCTTGCTTTTCTGAGGTTGGCTTTGAACTTGCTACCCTCCTGCCTCAGCCTCTTGAGCCACTGGGACTACAGGTGTGAGTCACCACACCTGGCAGAAACTGTATATTGCACTGCAGGGAAAAGACTCTCCTGCATTCATAAGAAGAGGCTGTGTCCTTGGAAATGGGGATTTCTCAACATCAGAGTACCTGGTCTTGAATATGTCACTTCTGGATACCACTGTTTCAGTCAGCACAAGACTGTACTTGAACTCCTTTAAAGAAGGTACTGTGCACTGTCACACTGGTTCCCAGCATAACCAGAAAATTCTGTCCACTTAATACTCAACAGAAGCTTGAACTGAGTAAAAATCATTAGGCCCAGACTCTTAGATCAACACACTTGTTATATGCCTGTAGAATCTGATATGATACAGAGAGGATCCTAGTAAAAAAGTTGTGAGCTATTCTTGAAAAGTACAGACAATTTTGCCTCCAATAGCAGTCAGTAGCTGGGACATTAACCATATTCCCACTCTACACCTACAAGTAAATTAGAAGATGCTATAGTCTTTGTGCCTCATTTTTACTTTGTCAGTAAATTGAAGGTTAAATACCAATCCCTAATTTCTACAAATATATTAAGGATGGAATTACATGGAAGGAGAGGAAAATCAAGTTGGAGAACATCTTGTTTCTCAGAGGAAACAGCTGATCATTCATCACTTGCTGACTGACCCCATCAACAATTTATGGTATTTTTGCAGCTGGTTTACCAAACACTATGTTGTAGATTAGATATAAGAAATTTTTCATTGAGGTCTTAAAACTGCTGTTTGTTCTCTTTCAGTTGAGATTGCAATTCCTGTTGATTTCTAGGAGATTAATTTCTGTCTATAGATCAGGTGAAAAGCTGAGAGATGCTGACAGATACTGCCAAGATGACATTTGAGACAGAAAAGGTACAGTCTGGGGCTGCAATGAAGAAACCCAAACATGTCATGGGCTAAAGATAAATGAAATCAAAGAAGTTTCATGAGGCCTAAGAGATAGCAATAGCCTAATCATTAAATTACTTTAGAGAAAAAGCTGATCAACACCCTGTAACTTTGAGGAGTCCTTAGTACAAAATACAAGGCTCCAGATGCCAAAGTTCAGAGTTGAAGTCTCAGCCTATATCTCAGACTCAGACTCAGGAGTGAGGAGATAGGGCCAGTGCACCAAGTAACAGTCTAACAGATGGTTTGAGATGTCATGGAGTGGGGGTAGCCCTTCTCTTTCAGTTGCCTTATCCAGGTTGACCAACAGGCCACATATTCTCTTCAGAATGTCATCACAGATGTGGAACCCCCACTCATCTTCCAATCTCAACAGTTGTGTAGCCTTATACCAATACAGTCAACCTCTCTTTCCCTCAAATATTTAAACATACTTCATGTTTCTCCTTTTTGCATAAGCAGAAAGAGTTTCCCATCAAGTTATAATTTCCTCAGCACTACACAGAAGTCACCTCACCATTTTTTTAACATTAAAATGGATCTTAAGGCTTTTCCTCAAAAATGTAAATTTTGTCAATGTAAAACTGTCATGATGTTCTTCTCTGATCGACTCATTATTTCTAAGTCCCTTCAAATATATAGAAGAGCTGGGCTCAGTGATGAACGCCTGGAATCCCAGCTGCTTAGGAAACTGAGAAAAGAGGATCACAAGTACAAGGTCAGCCTCAGCAACTTAGTGAGACCATCAGCAACTTCATGAGACCCTGTCTGAAAGTGAAAATAGTACATGATTGGGGATGGTAAATTGCTCCTGGGTTAAACCTCTAGTACCAAACTTCCTGCCCCTCACCAAAAAATAGAAGACTGCTATATAGCTCAAGGCAACAGTGAGATATATCTAATATAACTAGGGAGAACACACTGAGGTGTGATGGGAGTGTTTGTTAAGGAACAGTGCTTGGAATTGGAGGCATTTTAGGAGGGCACTTAAAGAAATATCTGAGGTTTGTACTTATAGTATCCAGAGATGAATAGGGATGATATTTTGCTGGGTAGTGAGAGTTAGGTATTAGATGTACAGGTAGAGAATTTTGAGGTTTGTTTAAAGGACATTCTAAGGTTTATATGGAAGTCTCTCTGAGATTTGTATGGAGGACTCTTGATTGGGGTGTATAGAGATGGTGCTCTTAGGTGACTATTAAGATGTCCCAAGTTGTGGAAGAATGTCACTCTAATGTGAATAAGAAGAGATCTCTGAAATAAATTAGGTGGATTAACTGAGGTTTGAAAGGAGAGCTCTATGAAGTGGGTTACAGGGCCACTGAATTTTGAAAGTAAGGCATTGTGAGGTGTGCAGAAAAGTGGTGTGTGGTTTTCAGTGACAGTTCTCTGAGATGTGCAGGAATTGCTCAATGAGGTGTGTAAGAAATATTCCTGAAGTGTGTATGGAAGGCATTCTGAGGTATAAAGGCACCTACTGTGAGCAGGGAGTGCTTTCTTAGTTGTATAGGGAGGTGTCTGTAATGTGTGTATGTAGGATACTCTGAGGTATGGACAGAGGTCCCCCTGCTGTTTGTAGTTCAGGAGCTCTGTTATGTGTTGGGAGGTATCATGTGTGTACCAGAAATCTCTGTGGGTGTAAATGGCTTTTGTCTGTGTAGGAGTGGTATCTGGTTTGTGTACAAGGGCCCTTTGAAGTTAATAGTGAGATCCATCTATTATGAATAGGGAGAGTACACTGAGGTGTGATGGGACTGTTCTTTGAGGATACTACAAGTGATATAAATGCTGTTTAGGAAGACCAATCCAAGGAATATCACAAATGGTCTTTGAGTTGAGTACATACAGCACTCGGAAGTAATTTGGGAGGAATTTTGGTGTGTAGTGAGGTGTATCTGAGATGTGTAGGTAGTGTTTGCTAAGGTGTTTAGCAAAGGCATTCTGAAGTTTGAATTAAGATTTCTCTGGAATTTCTAAGGAGGACTCTTTGGGGTGTATAAAGAGTACTTTATCGTTTAGGTGTTGCTCAAAAATGTGTTGAGGAAGAAACCCTAAGTTGTGTATGTATGGCACATTTATGTGTGTATGAAGGGCTCTTGATTTAAATAGGGAGGGATTACTTAGATGTGTAGGGAGGTGTGTTTGAGATGTGGATGAAAGGTTCTCCTGGTTCTCTTCATTGCACAGGAGGTCTCTGAGGTACATCTTTGTGTGTGTGGGAGGGCCACCTAAAGTGAGTTGAAAGTGTTCACAGGTGTGCATAGGCATGGTGCTCCTTGCTGGGTAGAAATACCTAAGTAAATTGTTTACACACAGCCTTTTCAGGTGAGTACTGAGAGCACTATGAGATCAGCAGGGAGAATAAACTGATATAAAAGGGAAAGAACTATAAATTTTGTGTTAGAGTTAGGGTGTGGCTTACAGTTTTGGGTCAGGATCCATATCTTGCTCAGTGTCAGGGTCAGGGAGAGCCCTCTGTGGTATGTAGGAAGGGCTTGTGTTAATGGTTATGGTTAGGATTAGGGTTATGTTAAGGGTCATGGTCAGTATTTTCAGAGTACATAGAATGACTCAGTTATGAGTTGAAAGGACTCTTTGAGATGTGTATTAATCACTTTCTAAGGTGAGCAGGCAGGCTCTCTGTTGTGTTCAAAGAAGCCTTGCCATGAAAAAGAGTTAGTAGGGAGTGCTTGAAAAGGAGTATATAGTTTACCCAGTGAGGTATATAGACATGCCTCACTGAGGTGTGTAGGGATAGTTCTCTGATGTGTTTAGGGACTGCTCTTCATGTGTGCAGGGTGCACTAATTTTGATGTGTATGAGGGTACACTTAGGTGTGTAGGGAGTGCCCTCTGAGGTTGGTAGCATTTGGCCTCTGAGCTGTGTAAAGAGGGTTCTATGAGGTGTGTAGGAGGGTTCCATGATGTGTGACATATAACAATTTAATGTGTATGGATGTGCCTCTAATATGAGTTGGGAGGGCACACAGTAGTGCAGAGAAAAGGTGCTTTATGATGTGTAGGAAGGGTTCAGTGAGTTGTGTTTGTAGGGCCTTTTCAGGGAAGAACTGGGATCTCTGAGAGATGAGTAGGGAGGTCAAATTGATGTAGAAGGGAGAAAACTATGAGGTTAGGGTGTGGGTTGTTGTTAGGGTTAGGGTTTGGGGTCAAGGTCCTGATCAAGATCAGTATCATGGTCAGGGAAGGTCCTCTATTTGACATAGGGAGAGCTTGAGGTTAGAGTTAAGGTTAGGTTTAAAGTTAGGTTTAGGATCAGGGTCATTGTTTGTGGTATACAGAGAAGGCCTATGTAGTGACTCAAAAATATTCTCTGAAGTGTGAATTGAAGGTTCTCTGAATTGCATAGATGGCTATTTGAGGTATTTAGAGAGAACTTGCAAAGAAGTATAGTAAGCAGAAGGGGCTTTGAAACACGTGTAGTTCATATTCAGTGAGGTATGTTCAGATGACTCTCTAAGGTGTGTAGAGATTACTTTGATGTGATTAGGGAGTGCTTTTATTTATGTGCATGGAGGATACTCTAAGGTGTTTAGGGAGGGCTCTCTGAGGTTAGTAGTGCATGGTCTTTGAGCTTTGCAGAGTACACTATGATGTGTGTAGGAGAACTCTATGACACGTCAAAGGTCTATTAGACATGTGTGGTAGATCCAACTTTTATGGGTTGAGAGGACTCACACAGGTCTATAGAGAGTATTTAGTAAAATGTGTAGAAAGAACGCTAGTGAGTTGTGCTCAGAGATCCATTTGAGGTGAGCAGAGAGAGCTCTATGAGTATGGAGGACAAATTCATATAGAAAGGGAGGTAAAATGAGGTGTAGCGTGGGGTATCTCTTTGGTGTGTAGAAAGAATTCACTGAGATGAATAGGGAAGAATTTCTGAGATTTGTTGTGTAGGTTCCCTGAGGTGTTTAGTGAGGACTCATTGAAATGCATACGGATGGCACTCTGATAAGAATAGGGAAGTCTCTCAGGGGTTTGTAGTGTGGTCCCTATTAGGTGTGCAGAAGAATCCATGAGGGGTGTAAGAGAACTTTACATCTGAGGAGAAATGCTGTCTCAGATGTGCAGGGAAGTTCGTCTGAAGTGAATAGTGTGATATCTTTGATTTGAGTATGGAGAACATACTAAAGTTTGATGGAGGATCCTTTGAAGACAGTATAATGAATCTCTGAGGTGTTTTGGGAGGGCACTCAATAAAGTATCAAATTTTGCTCTGAATTTTGTAGTTTTGACCATTGGCAGTGAATAGAGAGGGCTTTTTGGTGAGTAGTGCAAGCTACTTGAGATGCACAGGTAGTGTTTCTTGAGATTTGAGGTTTAATTAATGGAACTATGAGGTTTGTATGGAAGCCTCTCTGAGATTTGTAGAGAAGATAGTTGAATGGGTTGTTTAGGGAGTGTTCTTGTTGGTGAAATGTATGTATATTCTGAGGGGTGCAGATATGTATTTCTAAGGTGAGTAAGAGGAGAATTCTGATGTGAATAAGGAGGACAAACTAAGGTTTGAAAGGAGGGTTCTATGAGTGTGTAACAGAGTCCTCTGAATTGTAAAAGTAGTGTAGAGAGGCAGTGTGTAGTATTTGACAAATGCTCTCCAAGTTGTGTTGGAATTGATAAATGATGTGTGTAGTATGGGCTTCTATAGTGTGAATTGATGGTCCTCTGTTGTGTAGCAAGGATGATTGATATAAATGTGAAGGGTTTTCTGAGATGTGGAGAAAGGTGACTGTGAGGTTTGTAGGAAGGGAAGGGCTCTCTGAGGTTTTTTGTGTGGGCTCTCTGAGGTGTGTACAGAAGTCTCCATTAGGTGTGCAGAAACTATCTATGAGGTGTAAAAAATGGCTTTTGCCCATGCAGGAGTGCTATCTGAGTTGTGTATTGAGGGCCCTCTAAAATAAATAGATATCCATCTGATATAAGCAATGAGAACACCCTGTGGTGTAAGTTTTCTTTTAGGATAGTAAACAGAATCTCTGAGATGTATATGTAAGGCACTTGGAGGTGAGTAGGGAGAGTTTTTGGTGAGTATTGAGGTCTATCAGAGATGTGTGGGTGGGATTGGCTGAGGTGTGCAGCACAAGCATTCTGAGATTTGAATTAACATTTCTCTGGCATTTTTAGGAATTGCTCTCTGGGGTTTATAAGGAGGGATTTCTGAGTTGTTTAGGTTTTGCTCAATGAAGTGTGGAGGGTGTGTCCCTAAGGTGTGTATGGATAGGATTTAGAGTTGTGAAGAAAGGGTTCTTATTGTGAGTAGGGAGGAAAACCTTAGATGTATAGGGAGGTATGTTTGAGGTATATAGGAAATTTCTCTGAATGTGAAAGTGAATTCCTTTCATTGTAGGAGGGCTCTAGGAGATATCGTGGGAGTGGTCTCTGAAGGGTGTATGAGGGCTTTATGAGGTTTGTGTTCCGGCTAATTGACATGAGTGTGAGTGTTCAATTAAGTAAGTAGGGGTATTTTTGGTGTATATGGAAGGCCAGTCGAAAGGGATTTCTGAAGAGTGTAGTGATGGTTTTATGAGGTTAATAGAAAGGTTCTATCAGGTGTTTAGAAGGGCTTGTAAAGGAGTATTGCATGTACTCGCTTATTTGTATAGGGATATGTCTATTTCAGGTATGTAGAGACTTCTTTTGAAACATATAGTGAGGACATTCTTAATGTGTCAGTAGGGCAGTCAGATGTGTAGGGAGACTTCTGTGATTTTTGTATGGAGATTATTCTTAACTGAGAAGGGAGGGATACTCTTAGGTTTAAGGTTAGTTTTTGATAAGGTTAGATTTTGATTTGGTTAAGTCTTGGATTAGGGTTATATTTAGAGTTAGTATTAGAATTAGGGTGTTAGAGTTAGAGGGTTAATATTTGGTTCTTTGTCGGTTTTTGGATCCAAATGAGTGCTTGGATTATAATGGGAAGGCCTCTGTGATGTGTTGAAATGGCTCTCTGAATTGTTGTAATGGCTCTCTGTGGTGTATTATGGGGGTTCCCTGAGGTGAGTACACAAGCTTGCTGAGTTGATTAGAGAAGGTTTCCAAAAAGTGTGTACACACTGATGTCTGTAAGGATGTCTTTCTGAGGTGTGTAGGGACAGATCTTCAGATGTGTAGTGAGGGTATTCTTTGATGTTTCAGCAGGGAACTAAATGTGTGTGCAGAGGGTCCTCTGAGATTTTTAGGGAGAAGCCTCTGAGTTGTGTAGGCAGGGTACCATTATGTGTGTCAGAGGGCTCCTTTACATATGTGGAAGTGCCCCCTGAGATGAGTTGAGAGGACTCACAAAGGTGAATCAGGGAGGTGCTCTGTAAAATTTAGAAAGAGCTCACTGAATTGTGTTTCAAGGACCATTAGAGGTTAGTAGTCAGAGATTTTTGAGGTAAGTATG